>NC_052153.1:121349100-121551009 GCF_902713615.1 Scyliorhinus canicula | reverse complement strand
CTGTTTGCTTTCTATTAATTAACCAGCCTTTCACAAGGCTGTCCGGGACGGCACTTTACGGCCGTTTTCACGAACGGTGAGAGCAGGTGTGTTTGCGTTCATGAAAACGGCCGCAAAAGGCCTGGGAACGGCGAGCAGCGATTCGTGTCGTGGGGCGGCCGTGGGGGGGGGGGGGGGGGGGGGGGGGGGGGGGAATAGCGGGAGGTCGGGAAAAATGTTGGGAAGGCTCTCCCGCTATTCTCCGACCCGTCGTGGGCAGCGGAGAATCGGGCCCATTTTGAGGGGAGTGGGAGAATTGCGGGGGGTGCCAGTGAAGCCCTCCTGCAATTCTCCCACCCGGCGTGGGAGCGGAGAATCGCGCTCTTAGTCTTAGAAATGGAGAATTCCGCCACCTATGTTACTATTCAAAGAAGAACAGGGGACTTGTCCTGGTGACCATCTATCCCTCGACTAACATGACTAAAACAGATTGTCTGGTCATTTCCGTAATTTGTGTTTCTGAGGTATTGCAATAATGGATTACAATGTAATGGTGCCATAATGGTTTCTATTTTCCGATATTGTAAAGGTGACAGAACTTCAAAAGTGTTGAATTGGCTCTGAAGTGAATGAAATATCATTTAGATTTGAAGGGGACGACATAAATGAAAGTTTTATCATTCCCTGCTTCATTTAATTAAATGTCGGACAAATCTGATCCAAACTCAGAGTCCCAAACTCCTGTTCAATTAAATCGGGAGACGTTGAAACTACCTCAAGAAACCAACCCAGTGTTAAACGACAGCGGATTGTCATAAAAAGTCATTGTGGACACAGAAAAACGGGAAACCTCTGTATGGGCATTTTATAAAGCACTGGAGGGCTAGTCACTTTAGTAAAAATAAATCCAATTACATTCCAAGTTCTGCAGAAAAATTAGCATGTGACAGCTGAGTGGTTTTCATCAAGAAGATTAAAATTAAAATTTCAACTAAATGAAATGAAAATGAAATTTAATCAGGAAAGTTATACCAAAACTGCGGAAACACATTTTCATTTCTGACAGTCATTTGATGTGATACAAAGAACAGCAGTATATTCAGCAGTCAGAAAGACAGGCTGTTAGTAATCTGGAAATAATGGATACTTGTAGGATAATTTGAGTAGACTTGAGTTTGATGTGATAAAATTGAGCAGATCGATTCCCGGCTGACAGATGTTTTGGCATGTGGAGCAGGATTTCCCACAAGATACTGGAATCTGGAGTACAGGATTTGTCTCCTTTCCTTCCCTGAACCACTCTGCCTCATCAGTAAGACATTAGGCAGAATCTTTCCTTCTGGAGTCTACATTTGGTGGCTGTGGTGGTGGGGCTTGGAGGGAGGGAGGGGGGTGGGTGATTGAGGGGGTTGTGCAATGGCGGTCTTTGGAATCGCGAGCCACACGTGACCTTGCGCTATTCAATTAATTGCACATGTATCCGCAAAGAGCATGGTGAATCTCGCGGTGGGGAATGGGCAGGAAGTTGTTGTCCCTGTCGCTAATTCATGGGGTCAAAGGTCCTGGTGCCATATTTAAAGGGCACCCAGACAGCCATTCACTTACTGCAGGCCAGGAGCTCCATTTCTCCAGATCACAGTCAGTTTGTCACAGAGTAAACACCGTTTGGCTTCACGATTTATCAAAGTCTCTTTGAGACTCTCCTGCATGTCATCCGAGAAAGGCAGGAGGAGTTGTTTCCCAGAGGTGGCAGCAGGTGTCCTCCCAACTGACCATAGTTGCCTGGGAGGAGGTTGCAGCAGAGGTTAGTACCCCTGGGTCCCAAGTCAGTGCTGGCCAGTAGTGCAGAAAACAGATGAACAATCTGCTGCACTCTGCCAGGGTACATGGCACAGCCTACTCACAGCAAAGTGACACTCATAAAGCTATCAGGCAGTCTAACTGTGTGAGTGTGCTGGGTTGGAGACATGAGTTTGGGTTGTAGCACTGACCAGCAGATGAGACATGTGCACTGAATGTGTGGCAGTCACTTTGTGCTCTCAATGTTCTATCAGTTGCAGAGCATCTTCTCATTAATCATTTACTGGGGAGGACTCAGGCTGTGCCATAATCATGCATGTTCTTAATCTGCTCATGCATCCATTGGGAGGACAATCAATCCTTCTGTCTGTCGGATGGGCAGGAACACTCACAGCAGAAGAGAGTGGACCTGGACCAACAGCGGCCTTCCAGATATTAGAATCCTGACCCCATTCGAAGAGGAGGCCACCTAACTAGCTACAGAGGAGCAGGATCATGCCTGTGCTGAAGGTGCAATAGGACTTCTCCAACAAGCCAGTGAGGATGCCTCCAATCTGCCATTGTCGGATGCGGCAACAGAGTGAGACATTGCTTTAATAAGGGAGTGTGTTCAAGCTTCCAGTAAATCTTTCTTATCTTCATTCCAGAAACCAGCAAGAAGGGGGAGGCCAACCTGAGGAGGATGCCTCAGAATTCTCAGAGGATGCACTTCACCACGTTCATCTGCACCCTCCCCAGCGCAGGTACATTCACCTTGGTGGGTGCACATTCTAGGTTAGGATCAGGGTCACAATCTGATGAGCGCATCACTGGCGGAGAAAGTTTCAGTTGAGGTGCCTGCTGGAGACTTAGCCCCTGCTGAGCGTCATACAGATGATGAGCCTCTGGACTTGTCCATGAGAGATGTTGGAGATGCAGAGACACGCAGGGAAATATCAGCTAGAAATATGAGAGGTCATGTGTAGACTGGACCGAAGATTGGAAGAGTCCGTCCATGTTCTATCTTCTATCATGGCTCTGGCATGTCAGCGCTTGGCTGCCTCTATGGCAAGGGTGGCAGCTGCCTTGGAGTCCCAGGTCCAGCAGAACATTCAGTGGCTGCTATGCATGTGCTTGGACCTGCACGCTGTCACTTTAGCCAGTGCAGAAGTGGCTAGGTGAGAGGAGGACAGGACTCCTCACCCTCCTTTCAGGTGTCCCTTCTCCTCAAGTAGTCGAGCAATTGCGAACCCACAGAGTGGAGAACCAACAGTCTGTCACACTTTGGACCTCAACCCCCAATGCTTCAAGAGTGCCCTACCACTCCATCTGACTCCTGCCAGCGACTCCATCACCTCCAGCAGCTCAGGCCAAGCAGAGTGCACCTGTATCTGAGCAGAAGACATTTAATAGGTCAGGGCCCTCCAGGGCCACCAGAAGAGACAGCCTAATTTGTTACAGTCAACAGGGCATGGCAGTCTGCTGGTTGCCTCTACCTCAACCATTGCTGTCGGGGCTGCTCTTAGATGTAATAATAGGAAAATAAAGATAGGTTTTTAAGTTACACATATATTGTATATATCTTTGGTATTTGTATGTTCTCTTGCACAATTGAGAATAATCCTGGCTTCTCATCTTGCTGCGAGTTGCTTCAATAGTCGTGGACATTTAATGGTGTGGAATTTGGCTTTCATCAAATTCCGATAATTAACTTCTATAGATTCACTTCTCTCACATTCATAACACAGTTATTACTGAATAATCCCACATGTGCATGTTTGAGACCTGGCCTTCATTTGTGAGTGCGTGCTATGGACACTGTAATATCCCACACGGGTCTTACAGGGTGGGAATGATTATCTTCCCCGTGGTTCTCACGGAGTAAGAGCTCTCCCGCTGAGGGGCAGGGGTACTCCACACAGGTATGTATAAAAGTTTGGCCAGTAAGGCACCGACTGAGTATGCATCTGGAACAAAACTTGCCAAACGCTGGACACTGCTTTAATTTGTGCCTATGACCACGGGCGGTATTCTCCGCTCCCGATAAAAATCGGGATGGCCGTCGTGAAATCGGCCTAGCTTCACGACGGTCTCGGGACCCGCTCCCCTCACCTAATTCACCCCCACCCGGGGGGTTAGGAGCTGGGCCCCGTCGTTCCCGGCCGCGACATTGTTGCGCCAGAAATGGCGCGGAAACAGCGCTTTTCTGATGTCATCCACGCATGCACGGGTTGCCGGTTCCAACCCGCGCATGCGCGGATAACATCAGCGCGCAGACAGCATGAACCCACGCATGCGCGGTGCCGTCTTTCTCCTCCACTGCCCAGCAAGACGTGGCGGCTTGATCTTGCCGGGCGGCGGAGGGGAAAGAGTGCGTCCGCTGGCTCGACGATCAGTGGGCACCAATCGCGGGCCTGTCCCCTCCTGAGCACAGTCACGGTGCTCCCATCCAAATTGGGCCCTAGATGCCTCAAACGGGCATCTTGCGCCCGTTTCACGATGGCAGCGACCAAGTGTGGTTGCTGTCGTGGTGAAACGGGCGTGAAGGGCCGGCCGCTTGGCCCATCGGGCTCGGAGAATCGCCGTTCTCCGGGGAACACGGCGAGCGCCGATTTTTCCGAGCTGGGGGGGGGGGGGAGAGAATCGCTGGGGGCGCCAGGGGGGCGTAAAAAATGACGGGAGGCCCTCCCACGATTCTCCCATGCCACGTGGGGAGCGGAGAATTCATCTTTTACACAGAAATACTTCATCCTAATTTTTACCTGTTTGTTGGTGTATGAGGAGCTGCAGGAACTTTCCCGCCTTTTTTTGGTTGTTTCCCACCATTTTGGAGTGCTTTCCTCCAAAAAGATGCCGCCATTACCGAGGAGCATTTAGAATGCTGCGCTGCTGGCTCATGAGCCTGACAAATCTGAACTGTTTGTCCCAAAGACAGCTCCGGTTCCCTCAGCAACCGTTCCCTCAGCTCATTGTCATTCACACCAAACACGATCTGGTCCCTAATCATGCAAGATTCCACTGCAGAAAAATTACAAGTTTTAGCTTTGAACTTTAAATCTGTGATGAAATGATCTATGGACTCTTCTGTCTTCTGTAAACATGATCTAAACACATAGTGTTCATAAATTTAATTCTTTCTGTGGGTGCAAAGTCCATCAATCTTCAAATTACTTAATTACATTTTTTACAATCTTTGTCATTTGCAAATTTAAATGTATTAAACGCAGCAATTGCTTTGGGCCCTGCTGCTGGAACGATCATCGCTACCTTACACAAATCTGATTGATCTCCTAAATTTACTGCAGTAAGAAGTAGATTAAATTGTTGTTTAAATGCACACCAGTTGCTGTCTACGTTACCATGAAATCTGTGACTCATTGGTGGCTTCAATGACTCCATGTTATTAATTCTGACAGTCTGCAACATCTTCAAATCTCTGTGAACCTTGTGGATAGGTTTTTTTCTCAGTGTTTCATACCATCCAGGCCCGGTACCATGTAATGTTCTTGTTGGATGGCCTGATTTTTATTACAAGAACACTAGCTAAAGCCAGAAACAATTTGTTAACATTAACTGTATGCAAAACAACAGATGAATAACAGTATGATCATGCACAAGCAACTTCTCTCTTCTAGCTCTTCAATCAATCTGAGGTCACCTGACTCTAACATTCACTTATATATTAATTACAACACAACCATGAGATCACCACACCGAGCTTTAATAAATGAATCCATAATGTGTTTACCTCATCCCTTATGAGCGATTGGTGCCTTATGTTTTCCACAGTAAGTAAACCTCAAGGGATTATCTCACTGTAATTACATGACTGCTCTGGCAGCTGGCTTTTGGGATCCAGGCAGTATTTGGTGCACTTTACTGAAGAGAGCATCTGTCACCTCTTTAATGGACTTGTGTGTCACTGACTGGGTGATGCCAGAAGTCTCCAGTGGAGTCCATTAAGGTTTTAAGTTTAGTGCTGGAGTGGCATTTAATGCTGCGGCATGGGTACATGCCTCCAAGCCCTTCAGATCAGAGGTCCTTGTGGAGAAGCTGGCAGGTGTGAGCAACCACATTCCAGAACAAACTGAGTTGCCTTTGGCATTGACTTTCGTTCACCTGTAAATAGATGTACTGCCTCTATCTACCTTATCTTGGGTCAATGCTTGTTGCCACACTGACCCATTCTTTCCAGCACCTTGACTGTTGAGATGTCCCACTGCCTCTTGCTGCTCAGGACATTGTTACTCTTGGCCCTGTGCCAACCTGCAGCAGCTTCTCCCTCCAATCTAAATGATAGATAACTAGTAGCAATGCAGGATTGCCTAGAACAAGATTAGCTCTTAGAACAATTGACGATAACTTCACAGTCACGATTACAGAAACTAGTTTTTAATTCCAAATTTTATTAATTGAATTTAAATCCACCAGCTGCCATGGTGGGATTTGAACCTGTGTCCCCAGAGCATTAGATTCTGTGTTACGAGACTAGTGACATTACCACTCTGTCACAACCTGGTTCCTTCCAAGTTACTGCTGGTCGTATAAGCAATATCTCACAGCTTGCAATACATATATTGCTGCATATAGGAGATCATGAAGGCTTTGTATGCAAAAGAACAGCTTCAGTTCATTCCCTTTTGCCAGGAATAAGCATTAGGAGTGAGTACATGAAAGAGGAGGAGAAGGAGGGGATGAAGTAGATGTAGTACAACAGAAAGTGGAGGAACAAGAAGACAAAGGAAGGTTTCAACACATACATCCCATATTTGCCCAAGCTCTGCATGATCAAGTAATGCATTAATGATACCACTGACATCAACAATATCTCCCCATTCATCAGCAGTCCAACACTTACCTTTTCTCTGTCGCTGACCATTTTCTCTGGCACTCTTTCCAAAAGCACAAAAATAAGTCATCAGAAACTGCACATTTCTATCCAAATTTATAAATTGAGTCATGGCATAACACGTATAAAAATAAATTAAATTCCATTGTGCTTTTCCTTCCTGTTTGCCATCACCTGTCCTGGTGCTTCAAAGTGAAGAGGGCTAGAATATAAGACCAGAGATGTACTTCTGAGGCTGTATAAGGCTTTGGTCAGATCCCATTTGGAGTATTGTGAGCAGTTATGGGCCCTGTATCTAAGGAAGGATGTGCTAACCTTGGAAAGGGTCCAGAGGAGGTTCACAAGAATTACCCCTGGAATGAACAGCATGTCGTATGAGGAACGTTTGAGGACTCTGGGTCTGTACTCATTGGAGTTTAGAAGGATGAGGGGGGGTCTTATTGAAACTTACAGGATACTGCGATGCCTGGATAGAGTGGACGTGGAGAGGATGTTTCCACTTGTAGGAAAAACTAGAACCAGAGGACACCATCTCAGACCAAAGGGACGATTCTTTAAAACAGAGATGAGGAGGAATTTCTTCAGCCAGAGGGTGATGAATCTGTGGAACTCTTTGCCGCAGAAGGCTGTGGAGGCCAAATCACTGAGTGTCTTTAAGACAGAGATGGATAGGTTCTTGATTAATAAGGAGATCAAGGGTTATGGGGAGAAGGCAGGAGAATGGGGATGAGAAAATATCAGCCATGATTGAATGGCAGAGCAGACTCGATGGGCCAAGTGGCCTAATTCTGCTCCTATGTCTTATGGTCTTCTGGTCTTCTCCAGTGACTGCAGCATAGATGGTGAAAGGCTACTAAACATCAATTGTGGAAATTGCATCTGGTCTTGGAGGATGAGTTTGAGCAGCTATGGACTTGAGTCTATACCATCTTGGACTAGGTTTCAGGATTAAAACATGGGACTTTGCATTCGATAACCACTTAGCCACAGACAAGTGTGACTTTCCTATTTTCCCAGTTTGCTATAATTATCTGGCCCATCAGTGTGAGATTATTTAATCATTATGAATCAGATGGGACTGGAAGATCAGCTGGCGGCCAATAAATAGCTATCCGCATCTGCCACCAGAAAACACAACATGTGAGGACAATAAAATTCTCTCCCTCAGTCCTTCTCCACCTTCTTCAACATCATTAACCACTTCTTTTGCCTATCATCTTCAGTCAACCACCTTTTCTTAGTTCTTGCCCCGGTTGACCAAATGTAGCAAACATATTTCACCCAATGGGTATATCTCTGGAGATTCCATTCTTGGTTCTCCTTAAACCAACATGAAGAAAATTAATAGGGGAGGTTTTTGACCTTGGGGTTTTAATCTCTGAAGAAGAACAAGATGAGGATTTACTTCATAAAGTTTTCAAAGATTTTTACACAGCTGGTGAATTTGAATCTAGGACAGTTTGTCTCTTGGACACAGAATTCAAGGACAAGGAGACCTGGTTTAAAGCCAAAAGAAAATGTTCTGTTTTACTCTGATCTGAGCTTTAAAATCCCCATGATCACCAATTTCAACCCCCCTAAAATAGCCCTTCTCTGCCTTTACCTCGTATCTACGACAGCTGAAACCTTGATGTCTTTTGTCAGTTCCAAGCTCAGCTTCTCCAATGCTTTCCTCATCTGTCTCGAGTTACATTCTGCATAAACTGAACCTGAATGAAAACAGATCAGCCACCATCCTATTCAGTGGCGGACTGGCCAGGGTGTCAGCTTGCCCGATGGCAAGTGGGTCCCTGATGAAGTGGGCCCCCTATATCAAATAAAAATGCAATAAAGAAACAAACACAGACAACTGTTTTAGTAATAAAAAGGAATAAGAAAAAAAAGAGAACAGGACACAAATAAGCAGTGCATGAAAAGGAACGAAGCAGGGGAGGTAGTGGAAGGATGTGGAATAGGGGGGCCCGGGTCGGGCATAATTAAGGAAATTCCATGTTTTCAGCAAGAGTGTGTGAATTTAAAGATAAAGTTACAATTCGTGATTTGAGATGGTCGGCAACTTCAAAGGATATCAAGCAGTAGTCTTGGTTCAGCCGGTACATCGGTCCGGGGCCCGGAGAGCCAAGAAGGGGCCCGTGAATCTCTGAAGGGCCCTTAAAAATTATAATTAATTAGATAAATAAATCTCCAACTTCTTTCCTGAGATTTGTATTCTAACTTAATAAAATATAATTGTTTTTAAAAGAGCAATACCAAATAAAAATGCAATAAAGAAACAAACAAATAATCACTCAGTGTATGAAGGAATGAAGCAGTGTTAAACGGATGTGAAAAGGAGTGGGGGATTCATCCTGGTTCACCCGGGTCGGACATAGTTGGAAATCCACGTTTTCAGCAAGAGTGTGTGAATTTAAAGATAAAGTTACAGTTCGTGATTTGAGATGGTCGGCAACTTGAAAGGATATTAAGTAGTACATAGGGTCGTGAGGTCACCGAAAAGGAGAAGCAGTACCTTTGACCGTGAATCATGAGGTCAAAGATATTGAAGTGATAAGCCATGATCGGTAAACTCAAAGGGTTGCGACTTGTAACACTACACTGGTATCAAACTGGACATGTTAACTTTGGTCGTGGGACCATTCTTAATGTCTTACTATAGTCGGACCAAACTTCTAAGTTTCAACAGTTGTCTTAGTTGCTTGCTGGTGTGAACACTGGACAATGGATTGTCTCCTCTTCTGAAGCTGCATAGGCCACAGTAGTATTGACTAATGAACATAGCCTATTGAAGTGTAAGTAAGTTATTTTATATTTTTTATCAAGTAGGGGTTTATCTGGCGTTCCTTCAAGTTATTCTTGCAATCATCAATATTCATTTTTCCCAATGTGGGCTATTTTTAATTAAGTTTTTATTTCAGGAATATTACCCCTACCAGCATGGAAAAGAAAAAGCATAAATCTGGGTCACTAAAACGCAAAGAATTAAAAGAAGCAGAAAGGAAGGAATCAGCCAAGCGATGCAGACCTATTACAGAGTTTATAATACCACAAGCACAATCCACATCAATATCCAGTTCTGCAACAAATAATCAAGAAGCGAGAAACAATGCTCATGGTGATGATGCAATGACATGCGAGTTACAAGAACAGAGAAGAGCTACTTTGAATGTAGAGACAAATACAAGTGCATCCATTACTAATCAACCCAGGCCCAATATTTCTTCTGGCTTCCTTTTTCCGGTATCTGTACTGCCTGTAGTTGCAACATCTGAACACATAGCTTCAACTAGTGACAGGGAATCAGATATTCCTTCAAGCATTAATGACTTGATTTCTGAAGCGCATCCTGTAAATGAACATACGCAAGAAAATGAAAGATCAATTACTGGAATCTTCCAATATCCATCACAAGCAAAGCTAAAACAGTTTTTTGCTGAACATCCACTTCAGCCACTTGATGATCTGCCATTTGATGCTCGTTTGTATGAGAGAAAAATTATGAATGACTCAGTCCCAAGAAAATGGCTAAAATATAACAAAGAAAATAGATGCTTATATTGTTCATACTGCTCAGCCTTTGAGTTTCCCAACACTTGTAATCCATCACCCTTTGTATGTGGCTTTAGTGACTACAGGTGTATTAGCCAGAGCTTGACTTTACATGAATCGACAACAACACATGTCAGAAATGCTCAGCAATATATCAGTGTGGTTAATGATGGCACTTTCGATAAATTTTTTGCAGCATCACTAATTAAAAGGAAAGAAGAAGTATTGAAGCAGAGAAGTATTGTCATGAGGATTATAGACATCATAAAGATTTTAGGCAAGCAAACACTTCCTTTTCGAGGTCACAGAAATGAATCGGCCTACAATAATGAGGTTCTGAATCATGGCAATTTTTTAGCTACAGTGCAGTGGATGGCAAAATATGACACCATTATGGCAGCTCACGTTTCTGCAGTGCAAAACAAGTCTAAACAAAGAATCAAACGATTAGAGCAACAAGGAAAGGCTCAAAGTAAAGGCCATGGTGGACTTGTTACATACCTGAGTAAAACAACTATAAACATGTTAATCAAAATTATGAAGAATATGATACAAGAAAGAATTATTCATGAATTTTCTCAAGCAAAATATTATTCTATTCAGGTTGATTCAACACACGATAATTCATCCATCGATCAGTTTAGCATTATTATTCGGTATGTGCTTAAAGGTATTATCTGTGAGCGACTACTTTCAGTTGTGCCAAGTAATGATGGTACAGGACAGGGATATTTTGATCTATTGATTGAAACATTACAGCATCTTAAAATTGACCCTCAAAAATGTTTATCTGATAGCACAGATGGTGCTGCAAGCTACCATGGCCAGTGTAATGGTTTACAAAGTAAAATTGCTGATGTGGCTGATCAACATGTTCATATATGGTGCTATGCCCATGTCTTGAATTTGGTGATAACTGAAACAACAAAATGTTGTGTGCCTGCAGTTTGTTTTTTCAATTTGCTCCAGAATATAGCAACTTTTGTGAAAGCATCATACAAGAGAATGGCTGTATGGATAGAGGTTGTTGGAAAACATCTAGGACAAGAAAAAATGAAACGATTAAAGCTAATTGGTGAGACCAGATGGTCAGGAAAATCCAATGCAGCAACAACTATGTTTGGACGTTTTGTTGATGCCGCTGCCAGTACTTTCGTAAATCTATTGACATGCTTATCAATGATACAAGATTCAGAAAAGTTTGGTGCAAAAACAAAACATGAAGCAAATGTTTTACTTGAAAGTCTTCTAAAGTTTGAAACCATATTGACAGCATTTACTTACTTGTATATTTGAAACTACAACCCCGTTATCAAGTTATCTACAGACAAGTGGTTTAGATATGTTTACTGCATGGAGTTTGGTAGATTCAGCTACAACAAATTTGAAGGAACAGACAAGAACATTTGATAATTCACAGCAAGGCTTTGGAATTTGTAAATAAATGTAATGACAGGATTTCACAGATGAATATGGATGAAAATCAAACATTGGAAAGTGATGTGTTGGAAGTAGCATTGCCCGTTAAGAGGCAGAGGACGAAGACAAGAACGGCAGTAGAGCTTATTGATGATGAAAGAAATTCCTCAGATTCTCTAGCTGATTTTCGAGTAAATGTGTTTAACCTAATAATGGATCGCATTGTCCAGTCACTAGAATCATGCTTTGTACAACACAAACAGTTGTATAAAGATTTGTCCTGCTTGGACCCAGCAAAGTTTAAAACTATTGCAGAGAAGGGCCTTGAAGATGAAGCATTGGAAGGTATTATTAAGCTGTTTCCACAAATCAGCAAAGATCAAGTAATATTGGAATTGTTTTCTTTTGCTTCAAACTTTGATGTATTTAAGCTATTGCTTAATGATAGTGAGAATATGGATTCCAGTTGCAACAATTGTAAAATTTGCAGCACTTGCCCATCGTGTGTACTAAAAATTCTGGCATCCAACAGACTTCATGACAAGGCATATGATAACCTTTATGAACTTTATAAAGTCATCTGCACACTATCAGTTACTCAAGTCCAATGTGAGAGGACATTTTTCAAAGCTAAAGATCATAAAGACAAGGTTAAGAAATTCGCTGTCTGAGGAGAATCTAGAATCATACATGTTGCTATCCATTGAAAAGAAATTGTTAGATGAATTGGATGCAGAAGCAATTATTGGCAGATTTGCACAATCATCTAGCGAACACAAACGATTGCTCTTAATATAGTGGACTGCATGCAATGCTCTATTGTGCTTTTGAACTATCTGTTAACGTATAAATTGTGCTGTAAACTATTAAAAAATAACAACCAATTAATTAAAAAAAATTTAAAAATTAAAAATTCAATTATAACATTCTGTATTTATATTTGGTATCTACTGCCAGTAATATGTACAGTACATGTACACTGTAATTACTAAGAAATACACATTTTTTCCACAAAAATTTTAATTGTACCCTTTTTTCCCATATGTATTTTTTGAAAATTTTATTTATTCGTTATGAAAATTAAATGATAGCATTGTAGTTGTGGGTGGGCCCCCTTTGTCTCCTGGCAACCTATATGTTTAGACCCAGTCCGCCACTGATCCTATTCCATATTAAACACAGATCCCCATCGCTATTGTCTTTACAAATTGCCAATGGCTCCCTTTCCCTAAATCATTGATTTTGAAATCCTCATTGCTTTTGGTCCATCTCTCCCCTGTCCACCCCTCTCTACCTCTGCAAAGGTCCTCCAGTGCTACTGCCAGTGTGTGTCTTTTGCTTTTCTGGCTGTGAGTTCTTTTTCAGACCACTTACTCCACATTCTGTGCCAGATTCTTCAAAAATCAGCATCGCACAGCTGATTGCTCTGCCTAATCTTCTCCTTCTAACTACAGCTCTCCCCACCTTCAAAATCACCCTCATGACCTGTCTTTTTCTCCATTCCTTCGATCATCTCCCTACCTCTTCTTGCTAATCAAGATCTATTGGTGAAATGCCTTGGCATGTTTTTTTTCTTTATTATAAACTTACCATACACAGACACAACATTGCGGCTGTATAATAGACTTTGTGGAAGTTTCATTCCATCAATTTATGCTGGATTCTAATCTGGCTCTTGGAAGTTGTATGAGGATCTCCCGAACCGTTGTTCTAACCAAGGCTGTGTAAACAGTGTTAAAGAATTCAGTCAAACTTTTTACTTAAAAAATTCTGTTGATATTCTGAGCAAGGCAATAACCAATATTGTGCAGCTTTGACTCTTGGTAATACACTCTGTATAACTGAGCACTTACTTTTGTTCTTAAACCTGACCTACAAACAGAACAATGCCTGCAAGCAGTTGACAGCTGATGTCTGATCAAGGTTTTCTGTGTACATTTATGTCATAAAGGTGACACATTTTAAATCTAGGGAGACAAGCAGTAGATTTCCTGAAAACATAATGGATGTGAGCTAAATATGCGATAAGAGCACAGAATAGCAAAATTTCCATATTTCTCCTGCTTACTTTGTATGCCATGTATACTATGTACTTCAGTACAGTGCTAGTAAATGTTGCCTGGACGTACTAATAGTGAAAGATACTGAATTACTAATAAAAAACTATTCCATTGATCCAAATTACAGAATGACAAAGAATTCAGACAGTGTTGTGCTGCACAATGGTAAAGCATAGATTTCTGCTTATCGTATCATACTTGACAAGCTGTAGGCATTTGGTGTTGGACAAGCTGAGCACAGAGTACATCATTCCATGGGCAAAAGATGCAAAACACAAAGGACAATAATAATAATAATCTTTATTAGTGTAACAAGTAGGCTTACATTAACGCTGCAATGAAGTTACTGTGAAAATAAGTCTGGAGTCATTCACTTGCATCTGAGCTGCTGCTCACTGAGTAGAAGTGATAGGAAAAACCTAGGTCAGGTCACATTCTTGCTGTCATGGTCAGGAATATTTTGTGATGGGGTTAGATGTATAGAAGAAAAAAGAAAAGCGTCAAAAAATAAATCTGTGATAAAAACATTCACAACCAGATAATAATATTTTACAATTAAATAAAAGCTACATATCAATTCACATAAAGGCCAGAGTTTCAAAGCCTCCCTGGAGGTAGGTTGACAGGCAGGAATGAGGAGGGGGTTGGTTGGGGAGGGGGGGAGGCCTTAAAATTGTGTGGCTTGACACGGGTGCTTTCCTGGCACCAGCCCACCTGTCCTCACTCTACTGCAATTTTACCGACAGCAGGGGAAGCTTCAGGAGGCGCCAATTAGGAGGCATGCCAATTACTGTGCATTTATGTGCCTCCTCCCACTGGTATTGGGATTTTACCTGTGGGTTTGGGAAGGCAGCCATCAAGTGCGCAGTATGGTAGCTTTCAGCGCTCTGGCTATCGGCCAGTCAAGATGAGGGCTACCTTCTTTATGGGCCTCCTGTGTCCATTGAGAGCTACGGTAACCCATAACATTAGCATAAATGCTGTTCACGCTGTTTTCCCAGTGTTTCTGTCGTTCTTACACCACGTTTAGCATGGGCAAGTGAGAGCATCTCTGTGGACATCCGTCCCTGTCTCCATTCTGTTCATGGGGGCAGCACGGTAGCATTGTGGATAGCTCAATTGCTTCACAGATCCAGGGTCCCAGGTTCGATTCCGGCTTGGGTCACTGTCTGTGCGGAGTCTGCACATCCTCCCCGTATGCGCATGTGTTTCCTCCGGGTGCTCCGGTTTCCTCCCACAGTCTAAAGATGTGCAGGTTAGGTGGATTGGCCATGATAAATTGCCCTTAGTGTTGGGTGGGCTTACTGGGTTATGGGGATAGGGTGGAGGTGTTGACCTTGGGTAGGGTGCTCTTTCCAAGAGCCGGTGCAGACTCGATGGGCCGAATGGCCTCCTTCTGCACTGTAAATTCTATGATTAGCAATTACCCAAATGGGGAAATTGAGTGCAAACTAATTTCTTATCATTTAAGGCACAGCACATGAGCAGTAGCATTTGTAATTACTTGCTATTATGTCTCCAAAAATACATATGCTTCCCACTATTTGTTAGTCTGTGTATGTTCTTCTTCGGTGATTACTCACTAATGAGCATGATTGTCCACCTGAGAAACTCCGTGTTACAGGTCATGGGTCCTGTGTGTCCTTACATGACTGATGAGCCCGATCCTAGAGTTGCATCTTCGACCGCGCACTTGGCAGGTGTTACCGGGAGGTGGGATCGGTCCTTGGACTCTAGTTTACTGGTATTTCTTGCTCAGGCTCCTTTTCTGAGTCTCATCTTGCCGACGGATGTCCTCGAAGAATTGTGTCCCTTCAACCAGGAGGTTCCTCCAAATAGGTCTCTTCTGAGCAAGGTCTCCCGGGCATGGACATTTATGTTTGATTTCTTGAGGTAAGCTTTCAGGGTGTCTTTGAAGCGCTTCCTTTGTTCTCCTCTATTTCAGGAGCATTCCTTAGGCTGGGCAAAGATAAAGATTTGCTTTGGCACTCAGGACTCTGATGTCTCAGGACTTTGATGATCTAAGCACATGGTAGGCCCAGTGCAGATATTTGTGCTGCAATTTCCTGTGCTTGTCATACATGGAGTCAGAAAGTCGACCACCATTATTGCTAACAAGGAGGCCATTTATCCCATTGAACTTGGAGTTTTATTTTTTCAGTCATGGCTCCTTAGTATTTGTAATATTTCTTCTTTCTTTAGAGTTATGTGCTTAAGTATGTTTTTGTCCTGACTAATTGATTATTTTGATTATTTTCTACTGTTGTTATTCATGACTGATTTCATGCAAAACCCTTATCCCCAATAATGCTAATAGTATTAAATAATTATCCCAAAACTATGCAATTGGGTAAGTTCAGTAATTCCATGTTACCTTCATTATCCTGAGTTCGAAGGAAACATGAGATGGAGAATTGCCAATACCCCTATCTCCAAATAGCTTCAAGCTTGAGGTTCAGAGAGCCTAATGGCTGAATCTGGTCTACATGCCTTGGTTTCCTTCAACCTAGGTTCCGTGCTGGATATTGCATCATTTTGTCATCCCAAATTAACTAAAATTGCACCAAGATTGCATATCAGAAAAAAAATACAATACCTAACCAGTAAACGATACAACAAATCTGTAGATCAATGGCTGTGAAAGTCAATAGCATATCAGCTGCTATCTGCAGAATAAATGCTAAGCAACCAGTTCATATTTATTAAAATGATCAATGATAGGGCAATTAGTTAATTAGATGTTCTGCAGCTAAAAATTTTAAGAATTGGATGAACAATTTTTAAAAGAACAACTTCTACCCTTGCCAATACATTTGCCAAGTATTAGAATCACAGCACATAACTGTTTGAAAACATAGTGCAGTGTTCTAAGTAATGGTTGCCCCTGGATTCTACAGCTAGGAGATAGGATAGTGTGTAGATCTCTTTATTTCTGTGATTACAGAAGGTTGTGTATTTAGACAGATTTATATATGTATTTGTATACGCAGAGCCAATTTATTTCTTTATTTGTCTATTTACAGTGGGTGAAGAGAATACTCAATTTAATTTTTACCCATCAGCAACTTCACTATACAATTTAAATGTTAACCCATTGTCAGACAAAAACTTATAACCAAGGATTCCTCAGTTCAAATATCACGATAGGGATTAGGATCCTTTATGCTAAATCACACAATCTCAAACTTGCAACAAACACTGATCCCACTCGACTAATAGGGATCATAAGACCGTAAGACCATAAGACATAGGAGTGGAAGTAAGGCCATTCGGCCCATCGAGTCCACTCCGCCATTCAATCATGGCTGATGGGCATTTCAACTCCACCTACCAGCATTCTCCCCGTAGCCCTTAATTCCTCGCGACATCAAGAATTTATCTATCTCTGCCTTGAAGCCATTTAGCGTCCCGGCCTCCACTGCACTCCGCGGCAATGAATTCCACAGGCCCACCACTCTCTGGCTGAAGAAATGTCTCCGCATTTCTGTTCTGAATCAACCCCCTCTAATTCTAAGGCTGTGCCCACGGGTCCTCGTCTCCTCGCCTAACGGAAACAGTTTCTTTGCGTCCACCCTTTCTAAGCCATGTATTATCTTGTAAGTTTCTATTAGATCTCCCCTTAACCTTCTAAACTCCAATGAATACAATCCCAGGATCCTCAGCCGTTCATCATATGTTAGACCCGCCATTCCAGGGATCATCCGTGTAAATCTCCGCTGGACACGCTCCAGTGCCAGTATGTCCTTCCTGAGATGTGGGGCCCAAAACTGGACACAGTACTCCAAATGGGGCCTAACCAGAGCCTTATAAAGGCTCAGTAGCACATCGCTGCTTTTATATTCCAACCCTCTTGAGATAAATGACAACATTGCATTCGCTTTCTTAATCACAGATTCAACCTGCATGTTTACCTTTAGGGAATCCTCGACTAGCACTCCCAGATCCCTTTGTACTTTGGCATTATGAATTTTCTCACCGTTTAGAAAGTAGTCTATGCTTGGATTCTTTTTTCCAAAGTGCAAGACCTCACATTTTCTCACGTTGAATTGCATCAGCCATTTCCTGCACCACTCTCCCAAAATGTCTAGATCCTTCTGCAGCCTCCCCACTTCCTCAGCACTACCTGCCTGACCACCTAACTTTGTATCATCGGCAAACTTTGCTAGAATGCCCCCAGTCCCTTCATCCAGATCATTAATATATATGGTGAACAGCTGCGGCCCCAACACTGAACCCTGTGGGACACCGCTGGTCACCGGCTGCCATTCCGAAAAAGAACCTTTTATCCCAACTCTCTGCCTTCTGTCAGACAGCCAATCCTCAACCCATGCCAGTAGCTCACCTCGAACACCATGGGCCCTCACCTTACTCAGCAGCCTCCTGTGTGGCACCTTATCAAAGGCCTTTTGGAAATCCAGATAGACCACATCCACTGGGTTTCCCTGGTCTAACCTACTTGTCACCTCCTCAAAGAATTCTAACAGGTTCGTCAGGCACGACCTCCCCTTACTAAATCCATGTTGACTTGTTCTAATCTGACCCTGCTCTTCCAAGAATTTAGAAATCTCATCCTTAACGATCGATTCTAGAATTTTACCAACAACCGAGGTTAGGCTAATTGGCCTATAATTTTCCATCTTTTGTCTTGATCCTTTCTTGAACAAGGGGGTTACAACAGCGATCTTCCAGTTGTCCGGGACTTTCCCTGACTCCAGTGATTTTTGAAAGATCTCAACCAACGCTTCCGCTATTTCTTCAGCCACCTCCCTCAGAACTCTAGGGTGTAGCCCATCGGGGCCAGGAGATTTGTCAATTTTAAGACCTTTTAGCTTTTTTAGCACCATCTCTTTTGTAATGGCGACCATACTCAACTCAGCCCCCTGACCCTCTATAATTTTTGGGATATTACTCATGTCTTCCACTGTGAAGACAGACGCAAAGTACTTATTAAGTTCTCCAGCCATTTCCTCATCTCCCATCACTAGCCTTCCGGAATCAGTTTGAATTGGCCCAATGTCTACTTTGGCCTGTCGTTTGTTTCTTATGTATTGAAAGAAACTTTTACTATCATTTCTTATATTACTGGCTAGCCTGCCTTCATATTTGATCCTCTCCTTCCTTATTTGTCTCTTTGTTAACCTCTGTTTGTTTTTGTAGCCTTCCCAATCTTCTGATTTCCCAGTGCTTTTGGCCACTTTATAGGATCTCTCTTTTTCTTTGATACATTTCCTGATCTCCTTTGTCAGCCATGGCTGTCTAATCCCTCCCCGGATAATCTTTCTTTTCTTGGAGATGAACCTCTGTACAGTGTCCTCAATTATGCATACAAACTCCTGCCATTTTTGCTCTGCTGTCTTCCCCACTAGGGTCTGCTTCCAGTCGATGTTCGCCAGTTCCTCTCTCATGCCCTCGTAATTACCTTTATTTAACTGTAACACCATTACATCCGATTTTGCCTTCTCTCTTTCAAACTGCAGACTGAACTCAACCATATTATGATCGCTGCTTCCTAAGTGTTCCCTTACTTTAAGATCTTTTATAAAGTCTGGTTCATTACATAGCACTAGGTCCAGAATAGCCTGCTCCCTTGTGGGCTCCATGACAAGCTGTTCCAAAAAGCCATCTTGTAAGCATTCCATGAATTCCTTTTCTTTGGATCCACTGGCTACGTTATTTACCCAATCCACCTGCATATTGAAGTCCCCCATGATCACCGTGACCTTGCCTTTCTGATATGCCTTTTCTATTTCCCGGTACATGTTGCGCCCCTGGTCCTGACCACTGTTAGGAGGTCTGTACATAACTCCCATTGTGGTTTTTTTGCCTTTGTGGTTCCTCAATTCTACCCACACAGACTCCACATCATCCGACCCTATGTCGTTTAGTGCCATAGATTTAATTTTGTTCTTAACTAACAAGGCAACCCCACCCCCTCGGCCCACCTCCCTGTCTTTTCGATAGGTTGTATATCCTTGGATGTTTAACTGCCAGTCCTGAACCCCCTGCAGCCATGTCTCTGTGATGCCTACCACATCATAATCATTCACGATGATCTGTGCCATTAGTTCGTCTACTTTGTTACAAATGCTACGAGCATTCAGGTAAAGTGCCTTAATGCTAACTTTCTTATCATTACAGATATTGGAAGTCCTAAGATGTCCAAAGTTATCCTTCCTTTTTGTTGAATTCCTAGTCTGCCTCAAGCTTAAATCCACCTGCCTACGTGTTATCCTCCTGCGTATCTTGCCATTTAACTCTATGCTCCCTGTCGCTTTCACTTTCCCTTCCCCCCAACTCAGAAGTTTAAAGTCCTACTGACCACCCTATTTATCCTCTTCGCTAGAACACTGGTTCCAGATCGGTTCAGGTGGAGACCGTCCCAATGGTACAGATCCCCCCGGTTCCAAAACTGATGCCAATGTCCCATGAAGTGGAATCCCTCTTTCCCACACCAATCCCTTAGCCACGTGTTTACTTCCCTAATTTTCTTGTCCCTATGCCAATTGGCACGTGGCTCGGGCAGTAATCCGGAGATTATGACCCTTGAGGACCTGTATTTCAATTTTCTTCCTAGTGCTTGATAGTCCCCGAACAGGTCCTCCACCCTAGCTTTACCTATGTTGTTAGTCCCAACGTGGACCACAACAACTGGATCCTCCCCCTCCCGCTCCAATATCCTTTCAAGCCGGTCAGAGATGTCCCGCACCCTGGCACCGGGCAGGCAACACACCATGCGAGACTCCCAATCCGGCTTGCATAGGATACTATCTGTCCCCCTAATTATAGAATCCCCTATAACAACTACTTGTCTTTTTACTCCCCCCTCTTGAATGGCCTTCTGCACCATGGTACCGTGGTCAGCTGGCTCATCCTGTCCAGAGCCCTTTTCCTCATCCATACAGGGAGCAAGAGTCTCATACCTGTTGGACAAGGTCAAGGGCTGAGGCTCCTGCACTCCTGAACTCAGGTTCCCCCTGCCTGCCTCAGGGTTGAATAGTCAGTGCTACGTCCAGCAAGGTGTGATAAAGAACATTACCAAAATTAAATCCGCACGCCCATATCTTCAAATAAGGAAAATATTTATAACAATGTGCAATATACTTCACTGGACAGTATCAGCATATCTGGAAATTAAAAACACAGATGGCATGGATGGGATAATTGCACAATGCATTCGATCAAGTTCCATCCCACTGAATGATGGAAAGAAGATGCATTCCTTCCTCATTGGCCTCAGTTGTATGATCAAAGGGAAATGGGGAGCAGAGGCCAAGTGTTTCCACAGAATAAATTTAATTTATCAACATTGGTAACTGTCTTACAAGTTTTCATCAGAAAGGCCTAGAGGCTGGCTACCTCCTTAATTTGTCAGTAAATGTGGGTGCCCACCTGATAAGCCCAGGGCTATAGAGAGAAGAACAATGTAGAAACACCAGGCCTAGTGGACAATATGGGTAGATTATCCTTTCTAATACTGTGTTGCAGCATTTTTATTTTGGTATGGAAAATAAAACATTATTATTATTTTCTTATTCAATTCTTGTGAACAACTCACTTCCTGAATCCCTAAAGTCTGCCCACCAACGACAAGGCACAAGTCAGGAGTATGAAGGAATACTGGCCAACAGCACCTTCTAAACCCATGACATCTATCACCAAGAACGACAAGGGTAGCTGGCTCACGGGAACATCACCGCCCGCAAGATCCTCGACAAGTCACTCACCATCCTGACTGTTCTGGGACAGTGCTTCTAAAGTGAACTCTGGGTATGGAACTGAGCAGAAAGATTGTAGACATACTCTGGTATATGCTTAACACTTGTTTATTAGTACCACCTCTGAACAGGTTTCCACGTAGGCTTGTTGCTCTGAGGCATTGGGTTCCAAACTCTCAAGAACCTAGTACAGTACAATGGGTGGCACGTGGCACAGTGGTTAGCACTGCAGCCTATGGCGCTGAGGATCCGGGTTCGAATCCCATCCCTGGGTCACTGTTCGTGTGGAGTTTGCACATTCTCCCCGTGTTTGCTTGGGTTTCACCCCCACAATCCAAAGATGTGCAGGTTAGGTGGATTGGCCACGCTAAATTGCCCCTTAATTGGAAAAAAAGTAATTGGGTTCTCTAAATTCATATATAAAAAAAGAATCTAACACAATGTCCGATTGATGACAGTCATGTATTTTCACCTACGTCAGGGTTTCTCAAAGTCAGATTTGCGACCCGCGGGTGAGTTGCGGGTGGGTGTCGGAGTGATCAGTCCTGCCGTTCCCGTAGTGTTCCCAATTATGGGGGAAGAATCCAACAGCAGCTACCAGATTTTACATGGAGAATTGTGGTTGCTGCCATGTTTTAAATGGAGATACATTTGGCTTTGTGGGGCCTTCTGACTAGAAGTGGCAGCACAGAGCCACTTGGAGTCTTTTTTTTGGAAAGGGAGCTCTCTCTCTCTTTTTTGCCTGCTGTTAGCGTAGGGCATCGGTGTATCCTTTTCACGTGGTCTGTGCTGCTCGTTTGTGTGCCTTTCCACCGATGTGGGGCTACTGTTGTGGAGGGATGGGAGGGAGAGGTGGCCTTATGCTGGCCTTACAGCTGGTGGTTTGTTTAAAGCAACTGTTTTGGGTTGCACTGTGCTCACTCTTGGGAGGGGGGGTGGGTGTTCTCTCTTTCTCACACCGTGCCCTGCACCGATGTGTTCTTTTCCGGTGGTCTGTGCTGCTCGTTGGGGCTTACCGTAGGGGCTGGGGGTGGTGGTGGGTGTATTCTGCCTTGAGATATGTTTTTTTTTGTGAATTGTAAATGCTTTTAGCATATATGGGGTGGCACGGTAGCATAGTGGATAGCACTGTCCCTTCACATCTCCAGGGTCCCAAGGTTCGATTCACGCTTGGGTCACTGTCTGTGTGGAGTCTGCACGTTCTCCCTGTGTCTGCATGGGTTTCCTCCGGGTACTCCAGTTTCCTCCCACAAGTCCCAAAAGACTTGCTTGTTAGGTGAATTGGACATTCTCTCCCTCCATGTACCCGAACAGGCGCCTGAATATGGCAATTCCCATACCAGCTGAGAATTCTGAATTCTCAAACGGGCGCTGGAATGTGGCGACTAGGGGATTTTCACAGTAACTTCATTGCAGTGTTAATGTAAGCCTACTTGTGACAATAAAGATTGTTATATTATTACTGATTTTCGTGACTGTTTTTAGCATGCCGCTGATCCTTTTGTATTCTGAATTGTCAATATTTGTAGGAGGGATGAGGATGCTATACAATCTCTGAAGGGGGTCGTAACACCAGACAAGTGAACTCTGCAGATCAATAGTTTTCTTAAAGGTAAGAGACGGCCAGAGACTCAAGTAGGCAGTTTACCTATTGGACAGGATCTCAACATGTGTGAAGTTGGATTTTCCATTTTCATAAAGATGAAGGCAGCACAACGGAACTGGCTGAAGTCTGCACCTGATCTGTACAGTGCTCTCTTCTCCATTGAACTGGATTCAAATGAGATCATGAGGACAAAGCAGGCTCCCCTTTTGCAGGAAAAGGTAAGTGAATATGGCGTGTGTTACAAAAGTTGGGCGGCGTGTGTCGTGAAGGACTGTCGGCGTGGGTCCCGAAGGTTGGCCGGTTGCCAAAAGTGGGGCCTGTGAAAAAAGTTTGAAAAACACTGACCTACTTCATATATTAGCATAATCCCATCTGTTAACCCTTTATACTACACCGCACCCCCCCCCCATCCAATTTTTAACAACGTGAAACTATACTGTTTACATGGCATTTCTGCAACTCCCTGTTTGCAACTATAGCTTCTACCCAACTCCCACTCCTATTCTTCCTCCTCCCCAAGTCATAGTCCTGAGGATCTTGCACAGTATTCTTGGACCTTAGGGAAAATGTTTTCATGACGTGAAGGTTTTCTTCTGTATCTGGTAGAACATCATCATCATGAGGAGAGACTGAGTAGACTGGGACTATACTCATTGGAATTTAGAAGAATAAGGCGGGGGGATCTTATAGAAACATATAAAATTATGATAAGATAAGGCAGAAGCAGGGAGTTTGTTTCCACTGGCGGGTGAAAATAGAACTAGGGGGCATAGCCTCAAAATAAGGGGAGCAGATTTAGGACTCAGTTAAGGAGGAATTTGTGAATCTGTGGAATTCCCTGTCCAGTGAAGCAGTTGAGGTTACCTCGTTGAAGGTTTTTAAGGCAAAGATAGATATATTTTTGAACAGTAAAGGAATTAAGGGTTACTGTGAGTGAGCAGGTAAGTGGATCTGAGTCCGCAAAAAGATCAGCCATGATCTTATTGAATGGCGGAGCAAGCTCGAGGGGCTAGGTGGCCTATTCCTGCTCCTAGTTCTTATGTCCTTATCGTCTGCGGAATAGGACAACACTTCAGCAGCATTGCTGTCAGCAATGTTGGAGAGCAAAGTGCTGGGTTCAGGATGACTGAATTGCAAGAACAGCCTTATCCAAGAGAGGGGACTGAATAGAATCGACTTTGGACTCTCTGGTGCTCAAAAAGCAGAGTACTCTGGACTCTCTGAGGACCTTGCTGCTCCCTCAAAACTTCAGATGAGGAATGATCTTCAACTCCTGGAAGACTTACATAACTTCATCAAATATTGAAGTGTCATTGAAGGTCTGAGATTTCAATGAGGTTAGACAATGAAGGGAAACAAAACTTGACAAAAGTCCTTTGAGACTATCTGGAATAGAAGAGGAGATGATTTCCGAATGATGTTTTGGTGGGAGTTTCCATAGGCAGTGTCAAGAACCACTCCTCTCTGTGTTAGGTTGCTCCACTCGGGTCAATGGGAAGACTTGCTGGGGACATGGAGACAAAACAACCTCACCTTGTGCAGTGAGACAAGTTTTCTGGAAGTAATTAACTCGGGGACCAAATTGATGGACAGGATTCTGCAGCTTCAGAAGTGCTAAACATTCTGCCGCAGATTCAGTACTAATTTAGAATGCCATCGTAAGCCCTTGCCATTTCCATCCCTCGCTGCACAGCACTTCTTTCACATTGCCCCCCCCCCCCCCCCCCCCCCCCCTCCCGGCTCTTGTCTTCGCAGGCCACAAGAACTACCACCCCTCTCTTCGTACTTGACCCCTGGTAAAACTCAGATCTTTGTTGCAGTGGTTCCATGAGTCCCGCAGCACAATCCTGTCCAGATAAACATTGTTGTGTGGCAGCAGGGGGGTGGAGAGCCCTGCAGCCCCCAAGCCCAGGCACAATGCGGAACTGAGATGGTGATACAGGAGGGCCCGTGGTTCCAGCAGTACGGCACTGTTTATGAAGACCAGCTCGGTATTCAAGAGCAGCAGAGCGCTATGGCAGTGTTGCACACTCACGTGAAAGACTCTGCGAAATAGGGCCATCTTGTACACACCACTCAATAGCAAATGGGGTTTTAATACTGACGTATTTTCCCACTGCGGGATGCAGAATTGAAAGGCCTGATGGGAAACTGGTGGGCAGCTGTTTTCATGAAAATTCATGAGATGAAAATTAATTCAAATGGAATTTGCACCATCATCATTTGGGACGATCATCTCACCATGATTTTACTGGGCGATTTCCAGCGTGTCGGCTCCTGTCGGAATCCTTGTGCACATCCGCCACCAAACCCTCTACGGGCAGGTTGGGAGAATTCTGTCTCATGCTTCAATAATGGAGGTTGAATCTAAGTAATTTACCTCTAATTGTGCCACTAATTTATTTTATCTTACTGCAGCCACTTCATGCATTCAGATAAAGAACATCATTTTTTTTTACTTCTCAGCCCTTATTCGCTGATGAACATTTTAAAAATTAAACTCTCTGTTCCATTCTGTCCTACTCTGCCTATCTTTACCCACATCACCGAACTGTTCTGATACATCAACCTTTCTCTTTGGTTCCCTAAATCTCCTTTCACTCGAGTGCTCCCCTTGCCCTCTGTTAGTTTAAAGCATTACCCACAGCCCTAGTAATATGATTGGTCAAGACACTGGTCCCAGAGCCTGGGAGTGGAGTCCATCCCATCAGAATAGCTCACTCTTCCCTGAGTACTGATGTCAGTGTCCCATGAGTTGAACGATTTCTTCCCACACCACACTTCGAACCATGCGTTTAATTCTCTAATCAGTTTAACGCTATACCAATTGGTTGTTGGCTCAAATAACAATCCAAAAATGATTACCTCTGATGTTCTGCTTTTAAATTTAATCCTAGCTCCTCACATTCTCTTAGCAGAACAACATTCATAAGTCTACCTATGTCATTTGTTCCCAAATGGATCATGACAACTGGTTTCTCTCCCTCCCACTCCATGTTCCTCTGCAGCTCTGGAGCTATCCTTAATCCTAGGCAGGCAACACAAACTTTGAAGCTGCTGCAGAGAACAATATCTATGCCCCTGAATATACTATCACTTCCACTTTCCTTTTTGCTCCACCCACTTGAATGGCATCTTTCCCATGGTGCAATGGTCATTCACTACAGCTTTTTCCCCGCTGCTACCAGACTTCTGAATGGCCTTCTTATGGACTGAACTGATCTTATGGAATGAACTGATCCTTCTACGCATCTTCTCTACATTTGTAGCACTATATACCCACTGTCTATCCTTATGTATTTTCATTATGTATCCTCATGTATTTTTAAAATGTTCTGTGTTTTCAAATGTGGAGCGGTCTGTACGCAGAACAATGCTTTTCACTGTATCTCGGTACACATGACAATAAACCTAAATCTAAACTAATCATCCACCTTGTAGTCCTTCTCATCCACAAAGGTAGCCAGTACCTGTTGGGCAAAGGCAGGAGCTGAGGCTTCTCCATCATTGCACGCTGGGTCCCATATCTGTCTGACCTCCAGCTACACCCTCCTCTCTCTGACCATTGACCAACTCTAAATTTCTGCCTATCCTAAGAACATAAAACATAAGAACATAAGAACTAGGAGCAGGAGTAGGCCATCTGGCCCCTCGAGCCTGCTCTGCCATTCAATGAGATCATGGCTGATCTTTTGTGGACTCAGCTCCACTTTCCGGCCCGAACACCATAACCCTTAATCCCTTTATTCTTCAAAAAACTATCTATCTTTACCTTAAAAACATGTAATGAAGGAGCCTCAACTGCTTCACTGGGGAAGGAATTCCATAGATTCACAACCCTTTGGGTGAAGAAGTTCCTCCTAAACTCAGTCGTAAATCTACTTCCCCTTATTTTGAGGCTATGTCCCCTAGTTCTGCTTTCACCCGCCAGTGGAAACAACCTGCCCGCATCTATCCTATCTATCCTATCTATTCCCTTCATAATTTTAAATGTTTCTATAAGATCCCCCCTCATCCTTCTAAATTCCAGGATGTGATCACCTCCCCAAATAAAGTACACAGTTAATTTTTCCCCTCTCTGATGCATCATAGTGTCCACCGCTCTGCCTCCAGCTCACTTACTCTGAGCTGAAACTCCTCAAGCTGCAGATATTTACTGCAGACATGGTTGCCCCAAATCCCACTGGTGTCTAGGAGCTCGCACATTCTGCAGTTCCAGCACATCACCTGTCCTGCCATCTTTATTGTGTTAATTAATTAATGATTTTTAATTTACAACTGATAAATAATTAATTATTTAATAATTATTCAATAAGCATATGTGCTGTGCAAGCAACTGAAATTGTACCAAAAGCCAAAATAGCCTAACGTATCAGTTCCGTTGCTCTTAAGGAAAGCACTGAACAGCAGTAAGGGATTATCCATTAATCCAATATGGAAGATTGTCATCTGCACAATCAATTACTGCTCATAAACAAACAAGTGCATTCAGGTTTTATTTCTTTCCTTCTCACTCTTAAATAATTTATTTCCAAATAATGTGTGTGGTCATTCCATTTAAAAGCCAATCAATAAAAAGCAATTTCCTCGCAGAGGCGGTTATTTTAACTTTCAACCAATTTTTAGATGACATAGTGACAGTGGATGTGAACCCCTCAGAATCATAATTCACATTTAGAACATGTTTATTAATGAAAAAACAGCTTTTTGAAAGAGGAATCACATGCCCAATACAATCTGATAAGCCTGAACATACTACATGAGCAATAATGGATACTCTCAGTCATGTCGAGGAGCCCCTCTAACATTGTGCATTGTGACCTTTTGACAATATCTGGAATTCACAAGAAAATCGACCACATGTTGCAAGTTCAGTCTGGTTATTAATTTGAACAGTTTTCAGACACTCACTTCTCTGATCTACAGCTAGTGTATTACCATCCGGAAACCACAAGTTATGTGACCCAAGACCTCTTGAATTCATTCCACTTCATCATTACTGCTGAGGTGGACAATGATATTGCTTTTTTTTCATGGATTCATTGCAGCTGACAGTTCTACAGACATATGATTGGTGCTCATTGCTGATACTGCACACCAACACCAACCTTCAGTGAAGAGTTCCAATGTTAATCATGTTCATACTTTGATAATCAGAGGGTATTTTCAATTGGCTGTTATTTTTTTACAACACCTAGGCTTATGAGGCACTTTCAATACCTAAAAGAAACAATTTATATTAGGTGAAAAGTTTCATTCTCATGCTCAGTCAGATTCTCTGAAAATAAACCTTCTGCTTGTATTTTCCCCAATAAGGAAGCAATTATTTGCTTTCCCACAATTTTATTGTGCCTATATTGGCTCTGTATATTCTAATGCATTCGCATTATCTGACAACCCCTCCGGTAATGCTTTCATATGGCAGAACGATGCCGTTAGGATTGTTTTAAATATACTCAGGAAACGAAGGAAGTCAGCAGGGAATGATTGCAGAAAAGGAAGTTATGCAGATTCAAAGTATTCATTGGCTGCTTGAGGAATTGTCCATTGTTTCGATATTTTAACATGCACTGTGTATCACACAAAAAAGTTAAGCAACAATGCCAATGGGACAAAGCCCTTCACAGAAATAGCAAAACATTAATTAACCTTTTATGTCACAGTTACGTAAGAATACTTTTGTTATTCTGTAACACATATGGACCATGACAGAAGCTGAAATGCCTTTTTAAGGAACAAAGCTAAGTATTGATCATTCTGCTTAAAAAAATGGTGTGCATCAAAGGATTGCTGCACGTTCCTGAATCCTGGAATTATTTTTTTTTACTTTCAGTAATGCTTTGCTGAATATTGGGTAATGGCGGGGGTAGGGAGTTGGTGGTGCCAGGATGGTATTGGCGATGGTAGTAAGTTGGGGGATTGGGGATGATTGTTCCTTTGATTCTGATCTTCCTCTCTGTTGCCCTAAGGCTACAATTATTTCCCTGGGTGCCAAGGTCGAGAAAATTGGACCACTGACTTTTTTCATTTTCCATCCTCTCCAAAAGGCAACAATTCTAACCGGAGAACATTTCCACAGAGAGCAACAATCCGGTACATTTGAGTGGTTAGTCTTCATATTATGAAAATAGTTTCTTGAATCCGGAACCACAAGGCACAACCTTAACATTAGAGATTTGCCATTCAAATGGTGAGTTCAGAATGCACTTTACAAAAAGAGTAATAGAAATCTGGAAACAGTCTCCTCCAAAATAGAGTTGGAACTAGGTCAACTAACATTGATAGATTTTTGTTACGGTTACAGAACCGAAGTGGACAAAAGGATTTAAAATACAGCTCAGCCATAATCTGACTGATTAGTAAAACAGGGGGCGTGATTCTCCGCTGCCCACGACGGGTCGGAGAATAGTGGGAGGGCCTTCCCGACATTTTTCCCGACCTCCCGCTATTCTCCCCCCCCCACCACCACGGCCGCCCCACGACACGAATCGCTGCTCGCCGTT
The DNA here is from genome assembly GCF_902713615.1 of Scyliorhinus canicula. Taxonomy (NCBI): domain Eukaryota; kingdom Metazoa; phylum Chordata; class Chondrichthyes; order Carcharhiniformes; family Scyliorhinidae; genus Scyliorhinus; species Scyliorhinus canicula. The sequence goes on along the minus strand of NC_052153.1, from coordinate 121,521,553 downwards.
TTTTTACGGCGAACAGCGATTCTCCCCTGGCCGATGTGCCGAGTTCCCAGGCCTTTGCGGCCGTTTTCACGAACGCAAACACACCTGCTCTCACCGTTCGTGAAAACGGCCGCAAAGTGCCGTCCTGGACAACCATGGCACCGATTGGCACGGCCGCGCCACGGCCATGCCAAGGGTGGCATGGGCCCGCGATCGGTGGGCACTGGATCGCGGGCAGCGGGTCCGATACCCGCGCACTCTTTGTTCCTCCGCCGCCCCGCAGGATCAGTCTGCGGGGCGGCTGAGGGGCATGACGGCCCGTGCATGCGCAGGTTTGAAGCATATGCGTGATGACGTCATCCGCGCATGCGCGGGTTGGAGCCGTCCAATCCACGCATGCGCGGCTGACGTCATCGTGCACGTCAGCCGCCGTGACGCTTGGTGCGCGGGTTTAGCGACGGTCGCTAAGCACGTGATGCCGTGCTTCGCGGGGCCCCGCTGCTAGCCCCGCCCGGGGGGGGGAGAATCGGGTCCCGGGAGGGGGCGCGGAGGCTGCCGTGAAACACGGCCAGTTTCACGGCAGCCTTTACGACTCTCCGCATTTGCGGAGAATCGCGCCCCCTTCAGTGGGCTCTGACAATAAAGCATCTAGTCATTAGATAATTATAGCTAAATATGTGTTTCCAATGAATGTCCATGGGCAGGATTCTCCGCACCCCAACGCCAAAATTGCGGCTGGCGCGGGGGTAGAGAATCCATTTTCCCGCAAGGAATCGGGACCGGCGCCGGTTCCCCGATTCTGCGGGCCCCGAAAGTGGCATATTCGGGGAGTACGCCGCGCTGCCTAGGACCAACCTGGGACCATTGCCAGAGGCCCGCTCCGCCATTCTCCGCCCCTGACCGGCCAAAGTCCTGTCGGTGTGGAACTAATGTGGTCCAACCTGTCGGGATACTGGCGAGGCGGCTGCGGACTCAGCCGGCGGTCGCCCTGGTCGGGGGGCGGGCCGATCGGAGGGCAGGAGGGGCCTTATAGATAGCTGGGAAATGCTTGTTGGGGGGTTGAGGGTCGACCGCGCAGATGATCAGGAGTTTATTTCTCAGGTCCAGCTCCGTGGTCTGAGTCCGGCATGGAGCACAACGTGGCCGTTAAAGGCCCAGAAGTTCGGGGGCCCATATCTGCAGCAAAAGAATCGAGATCTATGTAGGGTCCCTGCTAGCCGCCTGCAGGGCAAGGAATATGTGGCCCTTTGACGACAGTTTTTCTGGCGTGAATCTCCACCGTTTGAACACCGGCGTGGGGACGTAGTCCCAATAGTGTAGAATCCAGGCCCATACATCTACACCTCACATATCCTGTTTGACATACGAATGTATGAAAATGACAAACAGAAATAGATCAGTTGGTACATCCATCCATATAGCTGTACTGACTTATTCATCTGCTGCCTCACGGCGCCGAGGACCCGGTTTTGAACCTGACCCGGGTCACTGTCCATGTGGAGTTTACACATTCTCCCCATATCTGCGTGGGTCTCACCCCCACAGCCCAAAGATGTGCGGGGTTGGTGGATTGGCCACACTAAATTGCCCCTTAATTGGAAAAAAAAGGTGATGACACAGATACTCCCAATTTACCATGTAAAGCCAAGGGGCGCGATTCTCCGCTGCCCAGGCCGGGTGGGAGAATTGCGGGAGGGCCGCTCTGGCACCCCCCATGATTCTCCCACCCCCTCCAAAATGGCGTCTCGCGTTTTGCGACACGCCACTCGGGGAATCGCGGGTCGCCGTTTTTCATGGCGACCCGCGATTCTCCAGCCCGGATGGACCGAGCGGCCTGCCGTTCCCGACCTGTTCACGCCGGCGGCAACCACACCTGGTCGCTGCCGGCGTGAACATATAGCAAAAGGTGAGTTTGGGGCCTGTGGGGGGCGGAGAGGGGAGCGAGCACCACGGCTGTGCGTCGGGCCGGCGTCTCCAAGAGATGCAGTCTTTCCCCTCCGCCGCCCCGCAAGATCAAGCCGCCACATCTTGCGGGGCAGCGGAGGGGAAGACGGCAACCGCGCATGCGCAGATTGGCGCCGGCCAACCTGCGCATGCGTGGCTGACGTCATTAGGTGCCGCTGGCCGCGTCATTCCCGGCGGCCGAGTTCCCCGCAACGCCGCTCCTAGCCCCCCCCGGGGGGGGGGGGAGAATAGGGGGCGAGGAGCGGCCTCCGACGCCATCGTGAAACACTCCAGGTTTCACGATGGCGTCGGCCTTTGCGGAGAATTCCGCCCAAGGATACCTGCAGAAAACAGACCAAATCCCAGGCCAATGAGAGAATATAAATTTGGAAGAAGCGCTGATCAATTGTTCCATTCATCATATCAATGGCAAAATGACAAAAAGAAAAAGTGTCCTTCCGATGATTTCAAGTTCAGTTTTTGATCTTTTGCTGAGGTGATCTTTAGCCAGGAGAAGCTAGAGATAGCACCTCCAATATTTAGGAGATCATAAGGCCAGATCTTAATGTGAACAGGGCTACCTATCTATGAGGGACTGAAGATCTGCTTCAATGAACATGCACCCAATGGAAGAACAGTGAAGGATCCACATGATAAAATCAATCAGCAACTTGAAATCCTACCATGGCTGTGGTGAAGAGGAATCTTGAGGCAGAGGAATGGTTAGGCACCAGTGTAAACCTGCTTGCTTGCTAGTTTGACAATGTGATTTATTGTACGATTAAAATAATTATGTAGGTTTTCCTGGATCATGGAGACTCAAACAAAAGCCTTGGCATGAAAGAGTTTATACCTCGTCATCTGTTTACAATCCCAAACATTCTGCACCAAAAGGTTTTGAAAGCTCAGAAATGTAAGTTGAAAATTAGGAAATTAGGGGTAAATGCGGAGTTAAGAAAAAACTATTTCACACAAAGGATAATAGCCATATGGAATACATTACCAAGGAAACCTATTGAAGCAAACTGAATAAATGTGTTCAATAGACAATCGGGCATGTTTCTGGAGAAGGAAGTGGTTGATGAATATGGGTGCACAAGCTTGGAAGTGAAAATGTTGATACACCTGGTAATTAATTGCAGACGAACATTCCATGATTGAAGCATGACCATTAATGCCTTAGCTTGATTATCACTGTTAACTGCATTAAAATTCTGGCTAGTCCAACAACTCTGCAGTCCTCCAACTGTGCCCATTGCTGGCCATATATTTGGCTGCCTAGGCCCTCCTGCTTTAATGTGAATAATACAATTGGTCACCCCTTTTTACATTAGTATCAAAGTCTGGTTTCATTCCTTTTCTCTCCACATATGCTGCCTGGTCTATTAAATATTTTCTATTTTTATTTCAAATTTCAAGTATCTGCAATATTTTGCCTTTTTCTAGCCATTATAAATCCTGCTTTTCTGTGATCTACAATATGGTGGTTGTAAGAAGCGCCAAAGGAAAAACAGTAAAGAAAAAAGAAAGAAAATGTGGAGACACCCAAAGGTATTTGAGAGGTAGTCACCACATCTTGTGGGGTGCACAGTGATATGTATCCCGTACCAGCCTCCCCGAACAGTCGCCGGAATGTGGCGACTCGGGGCTTTTCACAGTAACTTAATTTGAAGCCTACTTCTGACAATAAGCGATTTTCATTTCATCCTTTCTCTCCCTCATTCCTAGAGCTAGGATTTAACAATCTCATGGAACATTTTAAAAGAGGTGTTACCAAGTCTGTCTGAAACCTGTTCTGCACCTCTTCCTAATTTTCAATGTTCTGTAAAACACAAAACCCGAACCTAAAGCCACATAGACTTCACTTTAAAACATTCCTCAGCCTTCTTCTGAAAATCTAAAATTTTATTGCACCACTGGCAGGAACAGAAAATACTTTGTTAGCCTCCCTCAGTCTGACCACCGCCTCATGTCCGAATGCCTACCACGCCAATGTTCATCCCCAAGAATCCCCATGTCCCACCACCCTACTCCCCAAAACCTGAGCCCCCATCTCTACCATGTCCGACTCCTCCCCACAACTCCCCAAAGCCCATCCACTTATCTGAGACACTTTGACACTTACCTTCTGGCTGGCCTGTTATCTTCAATTCAATCGTTAACTCATCTGTTTTATAGCAACTGGGGGAATCAGAATGGGCCAGGTCACACCTGGGGGCACGGATTGTGGGGGGGGGGGGGGGGGGGTTCCAGCTGGGTAATGTTGTGGTGGCCAGGCCAGGTCAGTGGGTGGGGCATGGAGGGCTGGAGTCCTGCCTGTTTGGGTCAGGGCATCAGGTCGAGGGGATGGTGGAGGAGGATTGGGTCAGGTCTGGCCAAGAGGAGGGAATCTAACTGCATTACGTTAGGTCCATGTAGGTCAGATTGGGGGTGGGGAGGGGTGGGATTTGGATGGATTATCCCGCGTGGGTGGGGGTTTGGGTGGGGGAATACTTTTCTGGTTTGCTTAGAAGGAAGGAGGGGGCCTGTGTGGTTGTGAGTGTCAGGGGATGTCCCACGGAGGGATGAATCTGGGTATTTAAAATAGTTAAGTGAAGTTAGAAGAGGTTTTATTTATTCGAACATTTTCAGGATAACTATTATTGTAACACTGGAAGAACCATCCAAAGTTAATGATTTAAATCATATTTTTGGCTGGATCCCAGCTCAGCGCAATTGTCCAGGGGAAGTTAACTCTTCCGGACAATTGTGGTGCAGATACTTACCTGCGAACGCCCTCAAGGAATTTTCCAGTGCACCGTTGAAGTATCCACAAATCGATCCTGGGGAGCCAGGAAGCTACTGGCCATTTATGATGGAAATATCAGATGTGCTTACTTATAGAAAGGCTGGGTCATGCAGTGAGCACTGAACTCCAAAGCAGAGTGACTAATATTTGAACCCCGCCAGGATACACTCCACTTTGCACCCTTAGAAGTTGCGTTAAAAATGATCATCCCTGAGGCTATGTGGAGTAAATCGAGAATGTAATATTTTTGCAGTGCATATTAGACTGTTGCTGTATCTTCTGACTATTGAGAATAGAAAAAAAGAGTCTCTGCTACGCTCAATTTGCATTTGAGGTTGAATTTCGCATGGGCTCTCTTGCGCTAGCTGCCAGAATGTCAATGGAAGAGCCGTGGAAATCACAGAAAAATGGCAGAAGACCTCCTTAGATGTTCACTCCAGCACATTCTTCATGAAAATTGATCTCCACAACTTCTCCCTCTTTATCAAAAAAAGTCCATAATTGAAACCAATGCATATATGTAGAATCCTAGCAGAGACTGGCCACACTAATTTGATAATTAATTACAGCTTAAAATGATCAGGTTAGGCTGCAGTTGATTGGTCTTTCAGTAATCAACGCATATTGCAATCTTTACAGGGAGCCAGCTGCTGCCTGGCTAATGGGATGTGCTGTACAAATGTGTATTTAATTGGCATGCATCTGTTTCTTAATGTACTTAATGCAATGGTCAAGTATTTTCTACATTACTTTCACTGGTAACTTGTGTCGAGATTGATGGAATGCAATGAAGGGTTCTCCCTGTGAGGCAAAAACATCACTTAATTCACAATTCAGGTATATAAGCATTTTAACAACTAATTGATTTTGACAGAAGTCCAATTCATAATTAATCAAAGAACATGTCACTATGCAAAATTATACCACCAGTCTTAATGGAAGAAATAGCTGCGAATTTTGGGAATGAAGTTTTGGGAAGGAGCGACAGAGGAGCAGAAAACTAAATATATTGAAGGTATTCAAGGTAAGGTATTGACTTAGGCTTTCTTCCTCCTCCATGGTTTTGTGGAGAATTGTAGCCTAGAGTTTACATTGTGTATTTTATGTTTGCCTTATTATGTATTTTCTTTTCATGTACGGAATGAACTATCTGAGCTGCATGCAGAAGAATAATTTTCACAGTACCTCGGTACATGTGACAATAAACAAATCACAGTTCAAAGAATGTAGGAATATGCAGATAGCAATACCCCTGCTCCCTCACCTTAAACCAATTTTTACCTTTCCCCAACAGGATCGCTTTCTCTGCTGTAGCATGTAAATTTAAAAAAAATGAATTTAGAGTACCCAATTTGTTTTGTCCAATTAAGAGGCACTTTAGTGTGGCCAATCCACCTACCCTGCACATCTTTGGGTTGACACGGGGAGAATGTGCAAACTCCTCACAGACAGTGACCCAGAGACGGGATTGAACCTGGGACCTCAGCAGCGTGAGGCAGTAGTGCTAACCACCGCACCACCGTGCTGCCCCATAGCATAATGTCAGCTGGAGAAAGTTCTGGGTCCCAAAAGTGTATTTTCCTCCCTTCTTGCAATTCTGCGCTAGCACTGCTGGGAGTTTGTATCCAGGAATGGCGGGATGCTGCTGGCAGCGGAGTTCCCACTGGAAAAAAAGCCATAGATCGGTAAAGAACCCCAACCTAGCTTTTGGTGGTGGTTGGGAGAAGTTCTACCTGAGCAGAAAATAATTACCATGAGGACAATCAAAACTTTTATGCAAATTACAAAAAAAAAGAGAATTTCTAATGCTGTCTTTATTCACGGATAAAAGCCTATTTACTACGTGGGTGGCAGTGGCACAGTGGTATTTTTACAGGACCAGAAATCCAGAGACACAAGTGTTACAATCCCAGCTGATGTTATTACTGGACGGGAAGATTTTAGAATGTAACCCTGCTCAAAAGATCGTAACTTTTACTTTTTTAGAAAACGTGGAGGAACAAAGTCACAGGGCTGCTGATTATTTTAACAAGAAAATACATTCATTAAACGTGTAAAATTTGTTTATGATACAATGCTGATTTACTCACCCCAAGTTCACAAATGTATACAGTTTTTAAAGGTAGCACCCCATTCTGAACCAAATGGCTGATGCTACTCAACTGATCCTCTGTGGATTTCTCTCACAATCCTCCCAGATGATTGTTATATAAGGGTTTACAAACTCTACTCCCAAAAGGACAAGCTTTAAAATCTTCTTTCAAACAGCACTTTCCATCATCTGTTTGCATTAAGAATCTGTCTTCAGGTTTTCCAACTATCCTTTCAAACAAAGCTTCCACACCACTGTCTTGATAAGGAATCCAACACCCGTTTTTCCACATCTCCTTTTTCTTCATCTTGACTTGCAACATGCATCCAATATTCTATACAAACTCAGGTACTCAGTCCCCAACAGAACATTATTGCCTGAAAAACTGGAAATAAGGATACTAAACCTTACACATATTTCAGTTATGTGACTTATCTGTAGCCAACCTCATCAGTTCTTCTCGTCCCAGATCTGACGTTGGCTTCCATGAACAGTATACTGTTCTCAAGGCATTTTCTCTTTTTACCTCAATATTCTGGGAGCTTCTTTTCCATTCCTTGGTTTCTAGAACTAACTGTCCTTTAGTTTGCTGTCCTTTAGTTTGGAGCTTGCTTTCATGCACCTTACTCCATTGTATGTTCATTAAGGCTCAGGGAGTTCAAAGTAAAAGTAAACAATGTTTATTTTACAACAATTATATACATGAGTACAGATAGAACCTCATAAGGTACCTTCTCCTGTTGGTCGGTTCCAGACTGGCCAACCTTTTATATAAGTACAGGTAAGCTACCCTGCCCTAGTGGGGGAGCTCATACTCTTCAAGGAGCATGGGGAAAACAATCAGCCTCACACCGCATGTCCCGTGCTGGTCATTAGTTTGGCTTTTCTGCTACTAGCAAAGTTGAGAGCTATTCATTCTCTTGCTTGCCAGCCCCAAATGCTATAAATCTAACTAAAACTAAACTCAAAAAGCAATCTTATCCTAAAGTTGCACTTTGATGCTAAGAAATGATTTTTACTTCGCCCAGCTTGTTTACTCTTCAGTGCTATAACCCGCTCAAGCACAATAGAAGCACAATTTGATCTGAACAAACTTCCTCACATATAAACACCTTTTTCTAGCATGAATCTAACTAGAGTTTCCTCCTCTTACTCAGAACCAGTATATTAAACTCAAATAAATTTATACCATATTTTATAGAATTTGCAGTGCAGGAGGCCATTTGGCCCATCGAGTCTGCACCAGCCCATGGAAAGAGCACCCTACTTAAGCCCACAGCTACACCCTATCCCTGGAACCCCACCCAACCTTTTTGGACACTAAGAACAATTTAGCATGGCCAATCCACCTAGCCTGCACATCTTTGGACTGTGGGAGGAAACTGGAGTGCCCGGAGGAAACCCAAGCAGACACGGGGAGAAAGTGCAAACTCCACACAGTCACCCAAGCCAGGAATCAAACCGAGGACACTGGATCTGTGAAGCAACTGTGCTAACCACTGAGCTACCGTGCTGCCCCATATATTTAGCAATACAAATAGAGCAAATCTAAAACTACCTCAGCTTTCATTACTCAGGGTAATGCTCTGGGGATCTGGGATCGAATCCACCATGGCATATGATGGAATTAAACGTTTAACGATGCCCATTGTCAATTGTTGTAAAAATCCATCTGGATCACTCATGTGCTTTAAAGAAGGAAATCTGCCAACCTTACCTGATCTGTCCTCCATGTAACTCCAGATCCACAGAAATGTGGTTGACTCTGAACCTGCCCCTGGAATGGCCCAGCAGGCCATTCAGTTCAAGGGTAACCAGGAATGGGCAATAAAGGCTAGCCCAGGCAGCAACATCCACATCCCATAAATGAATTTAAAAAATATATTAATGTTTAAATTATACTTCCAAAGTACAAATTTCAATTAATAATAACAATAATAATAATAATCTTATCATTGTCACAAGTAGGCTTACATTAACACTGCAATGAAGTGACTGTGAAAATCCCCCAGTCACCACATTCTGGCGACTGTTAGGTTACATGGAGGGAGAATTCAGAATATTCAATTCACCTATCAGCATGGGCGCGATTCTCCGCAAATGCGGCGAGTCGTAAAGGCTGCCGTGAAACTGGCCGGGCGCGATTCTCCGCTGCCCACGACGGGTCGGAGAATAGCGGGAGGGCCTTCCCGACATTTTTCCCGACCTCCCGCTATTCTCCCCCCCCCCCCCCCACAGCCGCCCCACGACACGAATCGCTGCTCGCCGTTTTTTTACGGCGAACAGCGATTCTCCCCTAGCCGATGGGTCGAGTTCCCAGACCTTTACGGCCATTTTCATGAACGCAAACACACCTGCTCTCACCTTTCGTGAAAAAGGCCGCAGAGTGCCGTTCCCGACAACCATGGCACCGATTGGCATGGCTGCACCACGGCTGTGCCAAGGGTGGCATGGGCCCGCGATCAGTGGGCACCGATTGCGGGCAGCGAGTCCGAAATCCGCGCACTCTTTGTTCCTCCGCCACCCCGCAGGATCAGTCCGCGGGGCGGCTGAGGGGCATGACGGCCCGCGCATGCGCGGGTTTGACGCATATGCGTGATGACGTAATCTGCGCATGCGTGGGTTGGAGCTGTCCAATCCGCGCATGCGCGGCTGACGTCACCGTGCGCGTCAGCCGCCATGACCCTTGGCGCGCTGGCTTAGCAAGGGTCGCTTAGCCTGTGATGCCGTGCTTCGCGGGGCCGCGCTGCTAGCCCCAATCGGGGGGGGAGATTCGGGTCCCGGGAGGGGGGCGGAGGCTGCCGTGAAACACGGCCAGTTTCACGGCAGCCTTTACGACTCTCCGCATTTGTGTAGAATCACGCCCGCCGTGTTTCACGGCAACCTCCGCGCCCCCTCCTGGGACCCGATTCTCCCTTCCGGGTGGGGCTAGCAGCGGGGCCCCGTGAAGCACGGCCTTAGCGACCGTCGCTAAGTCCGCGCGCCAAGTGTCACAACGGCTGACGCGCACGATGCCGTCAGCCGCGCATGCGCGTGTTGGACGGCTCCAACCCGCGCATGTGCGATGACGTCATCACGCAGACGCGTCAAACCCGTGCATGCGCGGGCTGTCATGCCCCTCAGCCACCCTGTGGACTGATCCTGCGGGGCAACGGAAGAACAAATAGCGCGCGGGTATCGGACCCGCTGCCCGCGATCGGTGCCCACCGATCGCAGGCCCATGTCGCCCTTGGCACGGCCGTGCCAATTGATGCCATAGTTGTCCGGGAAGGGCACTTTGCGGCCGTTTTCACGAACGCTGAAAGCAGGTGTGATCGCGGCCGTGAAAACGACCGTAAACTCCGCGGTATTCGGGGAGAATCGCTGTTCGCCGTAAAAAATGGCGAGCAGCGATTCGTGTCGGGGGGCGGCCGGAGGGGGGGAGAATAGCGGGAGGCCGTGAAAATTGTCGGGAAGGCCCTCCCGCTATTCTCCGACCCGTCGTGGGCAGCGGAGAATCGCGCCCATTCAGGACTTGTGGGAGGAAACCGGAGCACCCAGAGGAAACCCACGCAGACACGGGGAGAACATGCAGACTCCACACAGACAGTGACCCAAGACGGGAATCAAACCTGGGACTCTGGCGCTGTGAAGCAAATGTGTGCTACTGTACCGCCCTATTACTGGCGCAACAGATTCTAATGTGGAAATAATAAACCTGTGGAACATGGATCTAATGGAAACAATGTTACCAAAATGCTGCTGACAGTGGAAGGAATTGAGGAGGATGATATGTTGGGATAGAAGACTGACTGCTGGGTCCTTGCTCCTACAACTAACCAGGATGGAAGGTATGTCCTAGAGCAAGCAAATTGGTGCTTCGAGTTTGAATGTAATAAAATACCAAAAGATATGAAGGTGAGATTGTAACAATATGTGTATTATAAGGAATGTGTTAACAATAAGATGATAATACTTCTCACCACCAGACGGAGACTAGGAGCAGTCATATAAATATCATGGGACTCCTGGGATTCTGGGAGAAGATTGTTAAGCGTGAGATAGATTTGGTGTTTAGCATAGAGTTCTGTTGTGAGAGCTATCGTATCGTTTATTTCATAACATATTCTCTCTTGACTGTGTAGAATCTTTAATTTAGTAGTGTAAATAAATCAGCTTTGTTCAATAACTCAGCTTGATGTTGTTTGTTAACCCTACGTTATCAAAGCACCATGATACACCCAATAGAGAACATCACAGAGATTGCTCAAAGTGCCTCATTCAAATGTATTGTAAATGAAACTAAAATAGGAATACAGGAACATAGGAATTAGGAGCAGAAGTCGGCAATTCAGCCTTCAAGCCTGCTCCACCATTCAATTAGATCTTGGCTGATCTCTTTGTGGTCTCAAAGTCACCTCCCGACCAATTCCCTATATCCCTTTAACCCGTTTTGTATCAGAAATATATCTATCTCCCTCTTAAAATTAATGGTTCAGACTCCAGCGCAAAATGGGGCAGCAAGTTCCACACATACTCCACCCTCTGTGAGAAGCAGTGCCTCCTCATCCCAATTTTAAATCTACTGCCTCTCAACCTATATCTGTGACCTCTCATTCTAGATTGCCCCACAAGGGGGAACATTTGGTCTACATTTACTTTATCAATCCCTTTTAATATTTTATATACCTCGATCAGATCCCCTCTCATCCTTCTGAACTCCAGCGAGTATAGTCCAAACTGTTCAATCTCTCCTCAAACGTCAACCTCTTCATCCCCGGAATCAATCCGGTGAACCTCCTCTGAACTGCTTCCAATACCATCACATCATTCCTCAAATAAGGAGACCAAAAATGGACACAATGCTCCAATTGCACATTACTATAATAAGGAATACTAATATACTGGATTTGGGGTTTCCTATCATTTCCTATTTTTTCAGTCTCAGTGAAGTTGATGGACAAATGAACAGCCATTCATTTTCCCAAAGTATAAACTAAAGGGTGACCCAACACACGTGACATTTTTATATGAAAAAGGGCAGTGAAGAAAATATTAGAAAACGAGTTAAAAAAATCTAACTGATGACTAAAATCAGTGTTGACTGATAAAATAGACTATAAATAACATGGAGAGAAATGATTCAACTGTATTGACATTTAACTGAAAATATGTACTAATTGTATTGTACAGTCTAACTTTGTTCTGTGGGTGTTTTCAATTACATTGTACATGGATTATTAGATGAAGCCTTCTATATAACAGCAGGCCCTCATTCAAACTACCTTTGAATTTTTAACTTTGGAGTAATTTTGAACTCTTCAACATTGGATTGGTTTCATATATTAGGCAATAAACTTTGGGACTTCAGGCGATAACTTTTCATGGAAGGAAGACAAATCCATACTTATTTACTCAGTTCACACTTCCTATTAATGCCAAGCTCCTGAAGCACATTAAAATCAACCTGCCTGTGAGTTGAAGCATTGGAGAATTTATATAAACACAATCAAAAAATGTACTGCAATTCACATACCTTTGAGAATGCACAAATGTTTCACAGGGTTTATATACAGGCACGTTTCATGCACTGAGACTCACTATATCTTCCTCTTGACTGCATGCAGTCACAGACTGTTTAAAGTCTATAGGGGCAACAAAAATAAGGTAAAAAGTACTGGATGGGATTCTTTGTTGGCCGATGACGGAATTGGGAACCCGATTGGGTGGAGAATCGGGCACTGATTTCACAATAAATCGCAATTCTCCGTCGTCTCGCCAGCAACGTCAATGAGGTCCAGAACGCATGTGCAACAAACACTGTTGGTATATCATTAACGGGGCTGATCTGGTATTCTCCAGGGCTACTGCGATTCTCCACCTCCATTCAAGAGAGATGGCTAGACCATTCAAGAGAGATGTTAGGAAGAACTTATTCACTCAAAGGGTGGCAGAGGTTTGGAACGCTCTCACACAAACAGCAGTTGAAGCTAGATCTGTTGTTAATTTTAATTCTGAGAGAGATTTTTGACTGGCAAGATATTAAGGAATATGGGCCAAAAGGCACGTATATGGAGTTAGGTCATAGATCAACCATGATCTCATTGAATGGCGGGACAGGCTCGAGGGGCTTACTCCTGTTCCTAAATAGCAAATTATGCTATCCTGAGTAATTCCTGCTAACTCCAGAAGAAGCAACTTGCTTCAGTTTGTTATTACCCATAAACTAACATAATCTGCCTAGTGCACCATTTGGTGAACTAATATAGAACCACAGAATTCCTAAAGTGCAGAAGGAGGCCATTCAACCCATCGAATCTGCACCGACCCTCTGAAGGGGCACACTACCTAGGCCCATTCCCTGCCCTACCTCCATAACCTCATAACCCCACCTAACCTTTGGACACCAAGGGACAATTTAACATGACCAATCCACCTAACCTCCACATCTTTGGACTGTTGAGAGGAAATAGGAGCATCTGGACGAAACCATGTAGACATTGGGAGAAAGTACAAATTCCACACAATCACCCAAGACCAGAACTGAACTAGGGTCCCTCGCGCTGTCAGGCAGCAGTGCTAACTCCCGTCTCCGTCCCTCAAGCTGGTTCTGTAACCTTCACCAGCACTTTGAAAGTGCACAGGGCTCTGTTTAATCAGACGATAAAAGGCCTCTGTGAAGCCAGTGAGTTTCACACAGTTTTTCTCACAGTAACTTCTTGCAGTGTTAATGTAAGCCGACTTGTGACAATAAAGATTATTATTACCATTAAAGAAACAAGCTTCAAGTAAAAATTGCAGGAAGCAAAAAACAAATAAAACACATGACAACTTGAATCAAGGACAAAGCTTGCTAGGTCAGTTCCGTATGTGTAAGGTGAAGGCCAAATTGGAACGGCTGATCAGAACCGTAATTGGACTACATCAATTTTACGTTTACGTGTGACGGCCTCGCTCCCGTTCTCACCAGCAAAGTATTCAGCAAATTCAGTGGTTGTCTCCACTTTGAAAATATGGAGACAATTGTGACGGCATTTCAAACAGGGGTCAGTGTCGAAGCTGGATCCCATTAGTGCTAATCATCTGTTCAAGCCTGGGAGACTGGATGCCACTTTCGGGAGGGTGCTGGGTGGGGAAGGGACTGGATAGAATGGGTGATTTGTTCCTGGAGGGGCAGTCCTGCCGCCTATAAAAAGGACGTAAACAGCTTTCCAACACTCCAGAAAAGGATTTTGGGAGAAAGACCGACAGGTATTGGAGCACAAACAAAATTCTTGGCAAAATGTTCATCTTCATTGATTGAACCCTACCCGCCAAAGACAGCGGATTGTTATCTTATGTCTGCAGATCGGTCTGGACCCTGATTACCAAGCTTGTATAGTTCTGTTTATGGAGAAGGGCCTGATCCCAATCTATTTGGACCCCCAGATACCCAAAGCTGGAAAAGGTGGCATTCCTAGATTAACTCCCCTCCCGGGGGGGTTTACTGGAAAGCATTCACTTTTTCTCAAGTTTAGCTTGTATCCTGAAGGAGAACCAAAGCGCCTCAGCAGTTCCATTATGTCGCCATGGTGGGGGCCGGATCCGTCACATAAAGTAAGAGATCATCAGCATACATGGATATGCTACACCTCTCCCCTCGCTCTCGCCCTCCACTTATCTGAAGACCTCAGGGTAATGGCCTAAGGCTTTATCGTCGATGCAAACAAGAGGGGTGATTATAGGGCACCACTGCCTCATTCTCCTATTTAATTGGAAGTACCCCAAGTTCAATATCTTATTTCTCAAGTAGGTCTATGTAAAGACTATTTAACGTAGGTGTGGGAAAGTAGAAATTGCTTCATATGTGTCGGAGAATTGATAACCATAAGGGACTAAGTTATATGTAGTTCTTTCACGAAAACAATTTTTGTACTACACAGTTTCCCAATTAGGATTGACTTGCGTCACTCATGTAAAATTAGCTTGTGCATTGGGTATGGTGTGCATCCACGGCAGCTGTTCTGCTCACCATGCTGATTATGAGATAACATGCTGTGTCTCCAGAGTTGCTCAACCCACACATCTCAGTTGTCTAATGACCAATTAGCAACCACCCTTCTTGAAAGAATTAAACAGGGTCTTGTATATGTTGAACTGGCCCTAAAGGGACAAGCCTGACAATGGAAGATTGTGGCTGAGTTAGCCCATTGCGGTAGCCTTGGTAATCTAACACCATAAACCGGCTGATCTGCAGTCCTTCAGGGCACTTTAAAATTAGATTGAGAGCTGGGATTCTTCCCAGTCAAACCCAATAACTTTAAAAGGTTGGATGATCATGTTGGGAAGCTTGCCAGGGATCGGTGCTAATAAGCTGTATGGTTTTAGCTGGTCAAATTCCAGCAATATCTTGCACATAATTAGTGTGTTTTCCTTATTTGCATTTGAGCTGTCTGAATTTCGAAATGTTAGTGCTGAGGTCAGGAAATCACAAGCCCACAGACTCAGGTATTTTGGCTATTTAATTTAATCAGGCTCTGTGGGCCTGGAATTTTTCTGACTAGTACCGAGTGAGAACATTGTTGCCATTGGAAATTTATAATCAGGGAAACAATAGGTTTCTGACAGCTTGATCTCAAAATGTGTTTTTGGACAACTTGATTATTTTTATTCACTTGAATTCTTGATGGCAACATTCTGGAAGATTCAACTGTCAGTCAGAGAGTTCATACTGCAAGGGCCTACTATTATTTTCAGTTTATAGGTAACAATTGAACAAAGCTAATGTGGCAGTTTGTTGCTATTCACCTTATGAGATTGAAGAGTTAAGCCTGCATCTATTGTAAATCAACAGTGTTATTGCTATTGTTTAATTTGTCTGTTTATTGGTTCATATCATAGAATTTACAGTGCAGAAGGAGGCCATTCGGCCCATCGAGTCTGCACCGGCCCTTGGAAAGAGCACCCCATCCAAATCCACACCTCCACCCCATCCAAATCCACACCTCCACCCCATCCCAGTAATCCCACCTACCCTTTTTGGACACTAAGGGCAATTTATCATGGCCAATCCACCTACCTTGCACATCTTTGCACTGAGGGAGGAAACTGGAGCACCCGGAGAAAACCCACGCAGACACAGGGAGAACGTGCAGAATCCGCACAGACAGTGACCCAAGCCGGGAATCGAACTTGGGACTCTGGAGCTGTGAAGCAACTGTGCTACCGTGCTGCCCCTGGTTAATGAATTTGTTTTGCAGTTTGCTTCCTAAGCTTCAGCCTAGTAAACCAGTATGTTTTTTTCTGAATGTGTGGGTGAGTGAAATCACTTCATGTAACAAGCAAGGCATAAGATTGTGGCAAGGATTTTCTGTATAACCTCTCAAATTGGTACGCATCACCGAAAGATAAAGATGCACTTCGAGTCATAAATGCACAATACCTAAAGGAATAAAATAAAACAACTGTCTCGCCCTGCAAGCAAAGAAATACTGTTGAGCTGTGAAAGTTTGAAGTGGACACACCAATCATGTAGTAACATTTCTTTGTGGGTTTACTTTCCAAGTGCAAGTGTGACAATAGATCTACTTTTAAATGGCAGAGGATAAATGTGCTGTCCTGCTATATGGGATGGCATGGAAAGCTTGAAGCTTGTATGTTGACTCTTTATGTTGTACATTCTTTAATTAGCATGTGGAAAAATAGTCTGGTGTTTTCACTTTCTTTTTATTCATTCATGGGAAATGGGCATTGCAGGCTGTGCCAGCATTTATTGCCCATCCCTAATTGCCCTTGAAGGGGTATTTAAGAGTCAACCACATTGCGTGTAGGCCAGACCAGGTAAGGATGACAGATTTCCTTCCTTAAAGGGCATAAGTGAGCCAGATGGGTTTTTAAGACAATCATCAATGGCTTCATGGCCACCTTTAGATTTTTAATTCCAGTTTTTTATTGAATTCAAATTCCACCAGCTGGAGTGGTGGGATTTGAACCTGGGACCCCAATATATTACTCTGGTTCTCTGGTTTAATAGCCCAGTCACAATACCACTACACCACCACCTACCCTATTTCCTATTCCCTAATCGAGAGCACCAAGGACAATTGTGCTGCATCATCTCTGGCAGAGTGAAGATCAGCTAATTCAACACAGAAAAACGGCTGTGGCCTGAATTGAGGCGCGATTGTCTCGATTGAGCAGCACTCAAACTGGACTTGCTCAGCCAACCCCAGCCAACTCGTAATAATAGCACCGAGGAGACAGCCCTCAAGACTCGGGGACGCTGGTCTGGGGAGATTCCTGGAGACGGTGAAGGCCAGGAGGGATATCCTGTTTCCAGGGGATCCTGGTGGGTGAGCCACAAGGCAGAGAGTGCTGCCTGGGATGAGACGGCGGCAGCCCTTAGTTCCAGCAGTATAACCAAGAGGACTGTCCAACAGTGCAGGAAGAAGGTCACCGATCTGTCAAATGTGAGTAGTGATTGCCTTACTGACTGACCCATCCCTCCCAATGACCACATGCCCATTCTCCTGCAGGTCCTCCAGCCAATACCGCCGGCCCATCCCGGGTAGCCCCAACCCCTTACTCCGAGGAGAACACCATGGAGGAGAGCTCCGAGGTGGCGGCACAGCTGTCATACCCACCCTCCACCAGCGTAGATACACACACTTCAATGGGAAATAGTGGTCAGGCTTCTGGGGCGTAATCTGGTGAGCACCACACTGCTGCTGATGTATATCCGGTGGAGGCAGGAACCCCCAGGTGAAACAGCAGTTGGAGGTCTGCTGGGTCCCAGCCAGATGCTGACCCTCTGGAACAGGGTTACCTGGAGCTGATGAAGATGATAGGGAGCATCCAGGACATTCAGTGGGAGATGTCAGCTTCACTCCAGCAGATCCATAGCCGCTTGGAGGGGTCCCAGAGGTACGGGCGCAGGGGATGGCGCCGGCAATGAGTGGCACTGAGGCCAACACTGCTAGGGTGGCAACCGCAGTGGAGAGCCTGGTGCACAATGTCAGCATCACGAGTGAAGGTGTCCAAGGTGTCACGCAGTCGGTGATGGCCATGGCTAAGGGCCTCGGCGGAATGACTGCCCCGCTGGGGATGTCAACCACGACCAGGTTAACCTTGATGAGGTCCTGTGAGACATGTCCCGCTCTCAGATGCGAATGGCCAAGGCACTGCAGAGTTTGTCCCAGTCACTGAGGAGCATCGCTGAGGACATCAACACGATGGTGCAGACCATGGGGAACTGCCAGAGATGGCAGAGCCAGATGATGCAGGGGCAGCTGGAGCTCGAACCAGATGCCCCACCATCCCAAGGTGAACCTCAGGGCCCGATGGGCACTGATCGGTAGGAGGGGGCACTGAGTTCCAACTTGGACCCATCCCATGGCATGGCGAAGGTGGCCACCAGCTCCCCTGAGTTCCACTCCTCTGATGAGGCCGTGTCTCGCAGGAATCACATGGGACAGGGCGGCATGGCTGTGGATGTGCCACCGACAAGTGAGCCAACGCCCTACGACCCCAGAGTCCGCAGAGGCCGCTCGCCAGCTGCCAGCCTCCACCTCAGATGTGCATCCTGGGGAAACAACTAGGATGTTAGAGTTAGGAGGGTTAAGCACATTGAGGATCACTGAGTGCACCGGGATAGGTGGGAGAGGGTGGGAGGTAGGTAGTGGGTGGAGAAGGGGAGGGTTGCAGGGTGGGGTGCGGCACTATTGGGAATGGGGTATTGTACAGCACATTAAACAATGTTTTGCACACCATTATCATTGCCTCTCGCTTTCTTCCACAATGCAGGCTGACCCCCCTGACCATTTGACCATCTCTCCGGGAAAACCCCCCCACCACCCGCCCCCCACTTTCCGGCCTCCATGGTGCACTCCCGGCCTCTGGATAAAAGCAAATTACTGCGGATGCTGGAATCTGAAATGAAAGGGAAAATGCTGGAAAATCTCAGCAAGTCTGGCAGCATCTGTAGGGAGAGAAAAGAGCTAACGTTTCGAGTCTTTGACAAAGAGTCATCGGACTCAAAACGTTAGCTCTTTTCTCTCCCTACAGATGCTGCCAGACTTGCTGAGATTTTCCAGCATTTTCCCTTCCCCAGCCTCTAGCCGTGGACCTGTCCCCGGAGCTCTGTCCCATCCCCTGGGTGTTCAGATGTTGGTTGCTACGTGTGTGGTGTTGCCTCCCATAGTGTTCAGGCACAGGGCACAATTCTCCACTCCCCACACTGGGTGGGAGAATCACGGGAAGGCTGGCCAACTCACGACACGCCGCCCTGGCACCCCCTGTGATTCTCCCACCCCCCGCTCTGAGAATCGCCGCTCGCCGTTTTTCACGGAAACCGGCGATTCTCCGGCCCGGATGGGCCGAGCGGCCTGACGTTCCCGACCTGTTCACGCAGGCCCTGGTCGCTGCCATCGCGAACATGGCGTCAAAGTTTTGTTTGTGGCTTGTGGGGGGCAGAGAGGGGAGTGAGCACCATGGCCGTGCTCGGGAGGGGACTGGCCCATGATCAGTGCCCACCGATCATCGGGCCGGCGTCTCCAAGAGACGCACTCTTTCCCCTCCGCCGGCCCACAAGATCAAGCCGCCACATCTTGTGGGGCAGCGGAGGGAAGACGGCAACCGCGCATGCGCGGGTTGGAGCCGGCCAACCTGCGCATGCACGGCTGACGTCACTTAGGCGCCGCCGTCGCGTCATTCTCAGTGCGCCGCTTTGACGCAAGCGTCAAGGCCCGGCGGCCGAGATTTACGGAGCGCCACTCCTAGCCACCTGGGGGGGTTGAATAGGGTGCAAGGAGTGGCCGAGTTCACGCCGGCCTTCCCGATGCCGCGCGGGAGCGAAGAATTCCGCCCACAGTGTCCGGGCATCAAGATGTGATTGGAATGCGAGGCAAAACACTCCCACAGGCTAAATGACCCGCCCACCCATGGGAATCCACTTGGCATGTGTCAAGTGCTCACTTAAACACGATTGCCAATTCCCTATTAGCGATTGCCTCTATCCGCGCAGCCAGAGGCCTCAGTGGTTGGTGGGGGTTATGGATGATCGGTGGGGCAGACGGACAGGGCCAAGGCCCCCGGAATGGGGTTGGGATCCAGGGTTGGATGGGGTTGGCATGGTGGTGCCAAGAGCAATTACCCCCCCCCCCCCCAGCGCTTTCCCCCAACCCTCTCATGGCGGCCTAACCCTGCGTAGGGTCCCACAACCCCTGCCGAGTGCTGTGGTGGAAAGCCCAGCACACCCGGGCTCTTTGCCTGTAAGCAAAGGTGGCGACTCACCTCCACGGCACCCCACAGAAGCCCTTCTGCCAGGTTCACACTTTTCAAAAGGTGTACTAATCGGTGCCAGCGTGAGCACTTGCCGGGGAGGCTACTGAATGACCAGAGGCCGTTGGATATGGGGTCGCTCTCATTGATTATAATGAAATGGGCCTTAAGTGTTGATAATTGGGTTCTCGCCACACTATGGTGAGATCCCAATTTTGCTTCTGGGAGCCGACCGGTTGCACTGCAAACTGTTTAGTACCTGTGATGATATGATCTGCATACTCGTCTGCCATTGGGCCAGAACGTCGGCTTACCATTGGCCCTGGTCGGTCATGTGCCTCTCGACCGATTGGCCGAGAGGCTGAGTTAACCACGCCTCTATTAACGAGGTATAAATGCTCAAACGCCTGACGATCGTCCCTTTTCACTGTAGACGATCGCAGAGCTGTGTTCTAGTTAATTAAAACCAGACTTTGGTAAATCACTCGCCTCGCGTGCAATCGATGGTACATCAGTACCCGGCGCGGATCTCGTTTTGGCTTCTTCCGCTAATCCCCGGCCTTGTTATACTTGAGTGAGAGCATAACAAGGCCGGAGAATCACGCCCCTCGATCTACAAAAGGCATTGCCATTATCCACCAGGCCATTACGGCTGCATTCAAACATAGATGTCATTAAAACCACTACAAATAAGGAGGCCACTGTTATTCCAGACAATTTGTCACCAACATTATTTATAAATCCTTTACTACATAGCTGTACACGTTCATGCATTGAATTATTATACTTTACTGAACAATTTCCCGGATAAAAAGCTCGACACAAGTTCAAATATCTCAACCATTCTGGTATCACAGTTATTAACATGGGATGCAGGATATGAATATGTGACAAAAATGTAACAATTCTGTCTCACGTTACCTTTGGAACAATTTGTTTCATGTAATCAGTAATCATATAATTTTGTTTTTAAAGCAAGTGTCAGAATTGTGTCCTACGTTTAACTCAATAAAAATATAGCAGTGTTATTTTTGCCACCAATTTTTGAAGCAGCAACCAAGCGAATTTCTTTTTTAAAGAAAATAATTTTTATTGAAATATTTGGAAAAATATATATCAACAAAACAATACAATAATAACAATAACAATAAGAAGTCTTACAACACCAGGTTAAAGTCCAACAGGTTTGTTTCAAACACGAGCTTTCGGAGCGCAGCTCCTTCCTCAGGTGAAGGAAGGAGCTGCGCTCCGAAAGCTTGTGTTTGAAACAAACCTGTTGTTGGACTTTAACCTGGTGTTGTAAGACTTCTTACTGTGCTCACCCCAGTCCAACGCCGGCATCTCAACATCAACAATAACAATAATAATAATAAACACCCCCCGGCACCCGTAACAACGCATATAACAAACCCCCCACCCCCCCAACCCCAATAAACAACAGAATAAATTAACAATAAGCAAATTAACTTAAACGCTAGCGCCCTAAACCCCCCCCCCCTTCCCACCCTCCCCCCACCCCCCCCACCCCCCCCCCCCCCCCCCCCCGGGTTGCTGCTGCTGCTGACCTAGTACCTTATCGTTGAGCCAGAAAGTCGAGGAAAGGCTGCCACCTCCTAAAGAACCCTTGTACCGACCCCCTCAGGGCGAACTTGACCCTTTCAAACTTAATGAATCCCGCCATGTCATTAATCCAGGTCTCCACACTCGGAGGTCTCGCATCTTTCCACTGAGGCAAGATCCTCCGCCGGGCTACTAGGGACACAAAGTCCAAGGCATCAGCCTCTTTCGCCTCCTGCACTCCCGGCACCAACCCAACCCCAAATATCGCGAGTCCCCAACCTGGCTTGACCCTGGATCCCACCATCCTCGACACTGTCCCCGCCACCCCCTTCCAGAGCTCCTCCAGTGCCAGGCATGCCCAGAACATATGGGCATGGTTCGCTGGACTCCCCGAACACCTGACGCACCTGTCTACGCCCCCAAAGAACCTACTCATCCTGGATCCGGACATGTGGGCCCGATGCAGCACCTTGAACTGGATGAGACTAAGCCTCGCACATGAAGAGGAGGAGTTCACCCTCTCCAGGGCGTCCGCCCATGTCCCCTCCTCAATCTGCTCCACCAGCTCCACCTCCCACTTAACCTTCAGCTCCTCTACCGACGCCTCCCCCACCTCCTGCATTACCTGATAGATGTCAGACACCTTCCCATCCCCAACCCACACCCCCAAAAGCACCCTATCCCTTACCCCCCATGGGGGCAACAAAGGGAACCCCTCCACCTGTCGCCTAGCAAGCGCCTTGACCTGAAGGTACCTGAACATATTCCCCGGGGGAGCTCAAACTGCTCCTCCAGTTCACCAAGGCTCGCAAACCTCCCATCAATAAACAGGTCTCCCAACTTCCTAATGCCCGCCGTGTGCCACCCCAGGAACCTGCCATCCATGTTCCCTGGGAAAAACCGGTGGTTCCCCCACAACTGGGCCTCCAGCGAGCCCCCCACCTCCCCTCTGTGTCGCCTCCACTGCCCCCAAATTTTGAGGGTGGCCGCCACCACCGGGCTCGTGGTGTACCTCGTTGGAGGGAGCGGCAACGGAGCCGTTACCAGTGCCTTCAGGCTCGTGCCTCCGCAGGACGCCATCTCCAACCTTTTCCATGCTGTCCCCTCCCCCTCCATTACCCACTTGCGTACCATCGAGACATTAGCCGCCCAATAGTACCCAGAGAGGTTGGGCAGCGCCAGCCCCCCTCTATCCCTGCCCCGCTCCAAAAAGACCCTCCTTACCCTCGGAGTCCCGTGCGCCCAAACAAATCCCAGAATGCTGCTGTTCACCCTCCTAAAAAAGGCCCTCGGAACGAAAGTGGGGAGGCACTGAAACAAATACAAAAACCTCGGGAGCACCGTCATTTTAACGGACTGTACTCTACCCGCCAACGTCAACGGCAGCATGTCCCACCTTTTAAACTCCTCCTCCATCTGCTCCACCAACCTAGTAAAATTGAGCTTGTGCAGAGTCCCCCAGCTCCTAACCACCTGAACCCCCAGGTAACTAAAACTCCTCACTGCCCTCTTTAGCGGAAGCCTACCAATCCCCTCCTCCTGATCTCCCGGGTGTACAACAAACTGCTCACTCTTGCCCAGGTTCAATTTATAGCCCGAGAAACTCCCAAACTCAGCACGAATCTCCATCACCTCCGGCATTCTCCCCACCGGGTCTGCTACATACAGCAGCAGGTCATCTGCATACAGCAACACTCGGTGCTCCTCCCCACCCCGCACCAGACACCTACACCTCCCCGACTCCCTGAGAGCCATGGCAAGAGGCTCAATTGCCAGCGCAAAACGCAAGGGGGACAGGGGGCACCCCTGCCTCGTCCCACGGTGGAGCCTGAAGTACTCGATCCTCCTCCCATTTGTCGCTACACTCGCCATCAGGGCCTCGTACAGCAACCTCACACATTTAATAAACCCCCAAACCTTTCCAACACCTCCCACAAGTACCCCCACTCAACCCTGTCAAAGGCCTTCTCCGCATCCAATGCCACCACAATCTCCGCCTCTCCTTCTGCTGCCGGCATCATTATCACATTTAGCAGCCTTCGCACGTTAGTGTTCAGCTGCCTCCCCTTCACAAAACCCGTCTGATCTTCATGTATCGCCCCCGGCACACCGTCCTCTATTCTAGTGGCTAAGATCTTCGCCAGCAACTTGGCGTCTACATTCAGCAGTGAAATCGGCCTGTATGAACCGCACTGCAAGGGATCCTTATCACGCTTCAGGATCAGGGAGATTAGTGCCCGGGACATCGTCGTGGGCAGAACACCCCCCTCCCATGCCTCGTTAAAGGTCCTGACCAACAGGGGGCCCAGCAGGTCCGCACATTTCTTATAAAATTCAACCGGGAACCCATCCGGTCCCGGCGCCTTCACCGACTGCATGTGACCAATCCCACTGACCAGCTCCTCCAACTCGATCGGCGCCCCCAGTCCCTCCACCTGCTCCTCCTGCACCCTTGGAAATCGGAGCCTGTCCAAAAAATTCTCCATTCCCCCTCATACCGCCGGCGGCTCCGACCGGTACAGTTCCCTATAGAAGTCCCTAAAGACCTCATTGACTTCTGCCCCCTGCTGCAATTCCCATCTCTATCCTTCACTCCACCAATCTCTCTAGCCGCGTCCCGCTTATGCAGCTGGTGCGCCAGCATCCTGCTCGCCTTCTCTACATACTCATAGACCGCTCCCTGCGCCTTCCTCCACTGCGTCTCCGCCTTTCTGGTGGTCAATAAATCAAACTTGGCCTGCAAGCTACGCCGTTCCCCCAGCAATCCCTCCTCCGGGGCCTCCGCGTACCTCCTATCCACACTCAGCAGCTCCTCCACCAGTCTCTCCCTCTCCCTCCTCTCCCCCTTCTCCCTATGGGCTCGGATGGAGATCAGCTCCCCCCTAATCACTGCCTTCAGAGTCTCCCACACCATTCCCACCTGGACCTCCCCAGTATCATTGACCTTGAGGTACCTCTCGATACATCCCCAAACCCTCCTACAGCCAACAACCCCACGTCCAGACGCCAAAGCGGGCGCTGGTCCCGCGCCTCCCCCATCTCCAGATCCACCCAATGCGGAGCATGGTCCGAAATCGCGATAGCCGAATATTCGGCCTCCTCCACCCTCGGCCTCCCAAACCTCCAGGGATCCACTCCTCCCATCTGGCCCATAAACCCCCCTCAATACCTTGGCCGCCGCTGGCCTCCTGCCTGTCCTTGAACTAGAACGATCCAGTAGGGGATCCAGCACCGTATTGAAGTCCCCCCTCCATGATCAAGCCCCCCACCTCCAGGCCAGGAATGCGGCCCAACATACGCCTCATGAAACCAGCATCATCCCAATTTGGGGCATACACATTAACCAACACCACCCTCTCCCCCTGCAGCTTACCGCTCACCATCACATATCTGCCGCCATTATCAGCCACAACCTCAGACATCTCAAACGCCACCCTCTTCCCCACCAGGATTGCCACCCTCCGGTTCTTCGAGTCGAGCCCTGAGTGGAAAACCTGCTCCACCCACCCCTTCCTCAGACGGACCTGGTCCGCCACCTTCAGGTGGGTCTCCTGGAGCATGGCCACATCTGCCTTCAGCCCCTTCAGATGCGAAAACACCCGGGCCTGCTTAACCGGCCCATTCAACCCCCTCACGTTCCACGTAATCAGCTGGATCAGGGGGCACCCGGCCCCCCTCCCCCGTCGACTAGCCATAACCCATTGACTGCTCGCCCCTGGCCATCACCCATTCGGCCCGTTTCCCACGGCGATAGAACCTCACCCCGACCCCCCCGAACTCCTCCCTGGCCAATCCAGCAGCAACCCTGTATCCCCCCCCAGGCTAGGACCCCTCCTAGCCGCGACTCTCCCTCCACTGTACTCCCGTGAGCCAGCTGACTTCTGCTGACCCCGGCAGCTCCCGCTCTAACTCCGACCCCTCCCGATATGAGGTCCCTCCTCCTCCCCTGCATCAGCTCCTGGGCACCGCTTCAGCGCGGGAAAACCGGTCTAATAGCCACGCCCCTCGCCACCAGCTCCACCCCCTCGTCCCGCAGCGCAGGAAACCAGAGAAAAGCCCGTGCTTTCACAATACCCCACCCCACCAACGCAGCTCCCAAACCGCAGTCCCAACCCAACCACCAACTCCATACAAACAAAGACACAGATCAACCACAAACGCCAGTACCCCCCTTAGAACACGAAACCGTAACCCACATCGTCTGAAAGCGAGAGAAAAAACATAAACAAACAGAATAACCCGCTACAGCATAAACAATGATACATGAATAGAATAGAAAAACTCCCACAGCCCCCAATCTCTAGTTCAAGTCCAGCTTTTCAACCTGCACAAATGCCCACGCTTCCTCCGGGGACTCAAAGTCGTGATGCCGGTCCTTGTAGGTGACCCACAGGCGCGCAGGCGGCAACATGCCGAACTTCACCTGCTTTCCATGGAGCACCGCCTTCGTCCGGTTAAACCCGGCTCTCCGCTTGGCCACCTCCGCACTCCAGTCCTGGTAGATACGCACTACCGAATTCTCCCACTTACTGCTCCTCACCTTCTTGGCCCATCGGAGAACACACTCCCGGTCACTGAACCGATGGAACCTCACCAGCACCGCCCGCGGGGGTTCATTCGCCTTAGGCCGCCTGGCCAGCACTCTATGGGCCCCCTCCAGCTCCAGGGGCAGATGGAAGGATCCTGCCCCCACCAGCGAGTTCAACATCACGGCCACATAGGCCGGCAGGTCCGACCCCTCCAGCCCCTCCTCGAGGCCCAGGATCCGCAGGTTCTTCCTCCGTGACCGAAGCTCCATCTCCTCAAACCGATCTTGCCACTTTTTATGAAGTGCCTCGTGTATCTCCACCTTCCCCACGAGGGCTGAAACCTCCTCCTCGCGCTCAGAGGCCTGCTGCTGCAACTCGAGTATCACTGCACCCTGGGTTGTCTGGGTCTCCAGCAGCTTACTCGTCGTCACCTTCAGGGATTCCAACAACTCCTCTTTCAGCTCCGTGAAATAGCGCAGAAGGGCCGCCTGCTGCTCCTCAGCCCACTGCCTCCACTCCTCAGGGGCTCCACCGGCAGCCATTTTGTCCACCTTCCCCCGCTTTTCCAGGGGAGCTGCTGCCAGTTTTCTCCTCGCCCCACTTCGAGTCCGAACCATAAATCCCGGGGGGTTTTGCTCCAGACCCCTTTATCCACCGGGAATCGTCGAATCAGCGCTGTTTGGGGCCCTTAAAAGAGCCCACAAGTCCTTTTAAAGCGGGAGCTGCCGAACGTACGGCTTAGCTCCACATAGCCCCAACCGGAAGTCTCGCCTTTCAAACTTTTAAATGAACAAAACTTATTTACCTGACAGCCAGTTATTGTTTAACATGGTCAAGTTCTTCAAATCTGCCAAGTCCCTATAACCTTTCCTGAGGTGTTAAACCAGTGGCAGATGTTCAAATTATTGAGTTTGAACATTCAAAAATGGATTCAGATTAGCATAAGTGGAAGGAAATAAAGATATCTGAACAAAAATTATTTTAAAATGGATAGCTAAATGAAAAGGTTTATACACATATTGCTGTCGTTCCCCAATTTATCCATTTTTGATCTTTATTTTGTTTAATTGTTTAAATTTAAACAAGATCTGATTTTGTGATGCCTTCTGTTTATTGCAGACATAATTCCAGCCTGTTCATTCTGGGCATAATATTGAAAGCTTACTGTGATAGCAAGGTTACTGATGACAGAGCTGAATGATAGACAATTAAAATCCATCGAAGGTTCCCCATCAGGGAGGCAGTGACGTAGTGGTATTGTCACCAGATTAGTAACCCAGAGATCCAGGGCAAATCTAGGGATTCAAGTTTGAATCCCACCACAGCCGATAGTGAAAATGGAATTCTAATTTAAAAAGTCTGGAATTTAAAAGTCGAATGATGGCCATGAAACCATTGTTGATTGTCATAAACACCCACTAATGTTGGCATGCTAGTGTGCGGTCAATTACAGCCCCACTTGACTCGGAGTCGCTACACAATGGAAATTAACAAATATTTCTGAGAAAAACACCCAAAGACATTGGCCCTTGAGAGCCCAATGACTGCAGTCATCAGGTTTGTAGATTTTAACGCAATTAATTTTTGAATTAAATATGCATCAAATACAATTGGTTAACAATAATCTAATTTCTAACCCCCTCCATCCCTTTTAACTCACTCTCTACATAACACACAAGACAGACAAACAAACACAGAAGGGATAAGAGGATATAAAAATAATGATGAAAGTAAAAGGATAATAACCTTTGTTCAGACGGTTGTCTTCTAGCACCCCTTCCTTCAGTCTCAGCTTTCAGTTTGAGGTTTCTGCATTCAGTCTGTAATGGGTTTCACTGTAGATTCATCCAGCTACTTTTGAGACCACCACACAATAATGTGGTTTTATTTTTCTTCTTGTGAATGCCCTGACCCTTGTAGTTACACCAATGCTGCACATTGCTATCGTACTCAATTGACCACTCTTTGTGTGTAAGTTTGAGTACTGTCCTTTTAATAAGTTAATCAATTTACTTGCCATCTACACGCTGACCTTCGTGAAGGATCCGTTAGATAACAAACAGTAGCAGTCTAGATGATATTTTTCATTCCTTGACCAAAGGAACTCTGTCCCTGCTTCAGCGTCTCTCATTTATTATCTCTTGACTCAACTATTCCAATGCTTTCCTGACGAGCTTCATATCTTGCATTCTCTAACTCAAAATTCCATTGCCTGTGTCCTAACTTGTTCCTGCTCATCCATCACCTTAGTACCCATTGATTTACATTGGTTCCCATTCCAGCTATGCCTTGATTTTAATATTCACTTCCTTCTATCCAAATGATTTAATTGCCTCTTTACTTCCTATCTCTGTGACCTCTTTATGTGACGTAGTGCTGATGTGACTTGGTGCTTCTTTGAAGCACCTTGGGATCATAGATCATAGATCATAGATCATAGAACAGTACAGCACAGAACAGGCCCTTCGGCCCTCGATGTTGTGCCGAGCAATGATCACCCTACTTAAACCCACGTAACCCGTATCCCAACAATCCCCCCATTAACCTTACACTACGGGCAATTTAGAACGGCCAATCCACCTAACCCGCACATCTTTGGACTGTGGGAGGAAACCGGAGCACCCGGAGGAAACCCACGCACACACAGGGAGGACGTGCAGACTCCACACAGACAGTGACCCAGCCGGGAATCGAACCTGGGACCCTGGAGCTGTGAAGCATTGATGCTAACCACCATGCTACCGTGAGGCCCCTGATGCTTTGCTACATTACAGGTGCCATATAAATCCAAGTTGTTGTTGATGTTGTTGTTGTTTTTGGA
Source organism: Scyliorhinus canicula (assembly GCF_902713615.1). NCBI lineage: Eukaryota > Metazoa > Chordata > Chondrichthyes > Carcharhiniformes > Scyliorhinidae > Scyliorhinus > Scyliorhinus canicula. The sequence goes on along the minus strand of NC_052153.1, from coordinate 121,492,604 downwards.
CAGTTATTGAATCCTTACTGCTGCTAACTGGTCAACTTAGCACAGACATTGGACTAAATCAGAAACCTGCCGGGCTGTTCAGTACTACACGACTAAATTATTTTATTCATTATTGATGGCTATTCAAATATTCGAATTCTTGGAAATTGGGAGCCCTGATAATTTGCAGGATGCTCCACTTCATTATTGAGATATATCTGTTCTGACCGTTGTTACTGCTGATCCTGCCAAAGTTCACAGGATGGGGGAACAGCCACCTTAATCACCTAGCTGCAATGAAACGGGAACAGATTTGATCACCCTCACCACACGGCCCCTCCAATGCACCTGTATAAGTGGCCAGAACATAACTTTGTATCAATGGCTGGTTGTTGGTTCCCCCACCCTCTGCCGAAGATCCGTGAGGGCAACTGAAGATTTTTAGCCCCAAGAATACTGCTCAATATGCATTACTCCAATCTTCATATTTTTGAACATATCTAACCTAATTACTTACTTTATGAAAACGTTGTTGGTGAAAGGCGCACAACTTACAAAACAGCTCAAAGGTGTACTATTTGGATAATTGTCCAGATAATGTTCTATGTCTGCAGCTATCAACTGAATTAACTAAAATATAGTGAGTAAATAAACAAATGAGTTTGTTCTTTATAATATTCAACTGTTTAAATATTTAACAAAATCAAATGAGTTAATAATGTTCTGATAGAACAAAAATAGATTAATTGGGAGTTACACCACATTAGCAAGTATATTCATATATCTTTAATGGCCTTAATTTAGACTACAATGGCTTCATTAGAGTTTACTATATGATGGTTCTGAAGAATTTGTTTAATGAAACATGAAAGATGAAAAGTAAATTCTAGAAAAGACGATGATAGCTGCTTCATTACACAGTTGTACGTGTTCCCCTGTTATGATTTATACTTTAAGTGCAATCAAGGGTGGTTGTTTGAGGGCTGTCACATGTACACTTTTCAATGCCAATGTCAAGAAATAGCAAAAATCAACTCAGGATGACTTTTAAAATCAATCAGATTAGCAGGTTTCTGGCCAAGTTCACGCTCCACAAACACTCTGAATTGATGGAACATGGTGCTGAATTCAGTAGGGTGAGCAATATATGTTCAAAGCGTCAGATATGCCAGAAAGCAATGATAAATTGTGAATCAATGGCAGTCAGATATAACTTGAAAATAGTCACAGTTAGCCTTGACTTTATGATAATTTACTACAGGCTCATTTCATTTAGCACAGCCAAATTTCAGTTAAATTGGCCATTTCTAATTTCATTCAGAATTAAATATATCCTGAACACATAATAGGCTACATTTATGACTCTGAAATGAATAGATATTAAATGTACCCTCTTTCACAAATAACCCTGACATAATGTTATGATATTAACATTGCAGGATGAAAGCAAGAACTTTTCTGTTTCAATGTTAGGTTAACTGTCTGGCACTAATGGCTTATTGATTATATTTTGTTTTTGTTTGGTTGTCGCCTCTGGTTCCCTTCATGTTGTGGCCATTACGGAGACATGGTTAGAACAGGGATAGGAATGGTTGTTGGAGGTTCTAGGGTATAGATGTTTCAGTAAGAGTAGGGAAGTTGGTAAAAGAGGTGGATGAGTGGCATTGTTAATCAAGGATAGTTTAATGGCTGCAGAAAGGGAATCTGCCTACTGAAGTAATATGGGCCGAAGTTAGAAATAGGAAAGGTGCGGTGACGTTCTTAGGAGTTTTCTATAGGCCCCCAAATAGTAATAGAGATAGAACATAGAACATAGAACAGTACAGCACAGAACAGGCCCTTCAGCCCTCGATGTTGTGCCGAGCAATGATCACCCTACTTAAACCCACATACCCGTAACCCAACAATCCCCCCATTAACCTTACACTACGGGCAATTTAGCATGGCCAATCCACCTAATCCGCACATCTTTGGACTGTGGGAGGAAACCGGAGCACCCGGAGGAAACCCACGCACACACAGGAAGGACGTGCAGACTCCACACAGACAGTGACCCAGCCGGGAATCGAACCTGGGACCCTGGAGCTGTGAAGCATTGATGCTAACCACCATGCTACCGTGAGGCCCCTCAAAGATGTGGAGGAAGAAATTGCAAAACGGATTATGGATGGTGTGGAGGTCTTAGGGTAGTTGTCATGGGTGACTTTAACTTTCCGAATAATTATTGGAACCTCTATATGTCGAACAGTTTGGATGGGGCTGTTTTTGTAGTGTGTGCAGGAGGGTTCCCTGACACAATATGTGGATAAGCTGACAAGAGGGGGGGGGGGCACATTGGATTTGGTACTGGGTAATGAACCGGGCCAAGTGTTAGATTTGTTTGTGCGAGAGAACTTTGGAGATAGTGACCATAATTTGGTGTCTTTCACTATTGCACCATTCACCTGAGGAAGGAGCAGTGCTCCGAAAGCTGGTGTTTGAAACAAACCTGTTGGACTTTAAACTGGTGTTGTAAGACTTCTTACTGTGCTCACCCCAGTCCAACGGCGGCATCTCCACATCATGACTATTGCAATGGAGAGGGATAGGGCCATACGGCAGGGCAAGGTTTATAATTGGGGGAGGGGTAATTATGATGCGATTAGGCAAGAATGAGGGAGCAGAAGATGGGAACAGAAACTGTCAGGGAAAGGCACAAATGAAAAGTGGAGCTTGTTCAAGGAACAAATACTGCATGTCCTTGATAGGTATGTCCCTGTCAGGCAGGGAGGAAATGGCCGTGTGAGGGAACCATGGTTCACAAAAGAGGTTGAATGTCTAGTCAAGAGGAAAAAGGAAGCGTATGTGATGAACCATCAATTAAACGCGAGACGAGTTGCTGTACAAAAGTAAGGCTTTAATAAGCTAGATGCTAGCCCTGCGGTCGACTACAGTAAATGGACGACTGCCAGGCGTACTGGGTATTTATAGCCCGCCCTGGAGGCGGGGTTAACGCAGTCTCTCGACCAATCGGGGAGCCGTCACATGACTGGTCTCAACCAATCGGTCGAGAGGCACATGACCGAACAGGGCCAATGGTAAGCCGGTGTTCTGCACCAATGGCAGGCAGCTATGTTATCATACCACCACAGTATGTAAGAATGAGAAAACAAAGTTCAGTTAGGTCGCTTGAAGGTAACAAGTTAGCAAGGAATGAGCTACAAAAAGGGGCTGATGAGAGCTAGGAGGTGTCATGAAAAGTCCTTGGCGGGTCAGATCAAGGAAAACCCCAAGGCTTTTTACTCTTATGTGAGAAATAAAAGAATGACCAGTGTGAGGGTAGGGCCAGTCAAGGACAGTAGTGGGAACTTGTGCATGGAGTCAGAAGAAATAGGAGAGGCGTTGAAGGAATACGTTTCTTCAGTGTTCACCAAGGAGAGGGGCCATGTTTTTGAGGATGAGAGTGTGATAAAGGCGGGTGGGTTGGAGGAGGTAGATGTTCTGAGGAAGGATGTATTAGCAATTTTGAAAAACCTGAGGGTCGACAAGTCTCCTGGGCCAGATGGGATATATTCAAGGATTCTTTGGGAGGCAAGGGATGAGATTACAGAGCCTTTGGCTTTGATCTTTGGGTCCTCACTGTCCATGGGGATAGTGCCAGAGGACTGGAGAGTGGCGAGTGTTGTTCCTCAGTTCAAGAAAGGGAATAGGAATGACCCTGATAATTATAGGCCATCAGTCTTACTTCGGTGGTCGGTAAGTTGATGGAAAAGGTGCTGAAGGATACGATTTATGATCATTTGGAAAGATGCATCTTAATCCCAGATAGTCAACACGGATTCGTGAAGGGTAAGTCTTGCCTCACAAATTCGATTGAATTCTTTGAGGAGGTAACTAAGTGTGTAGATGAAGGTAGAGCAGTTGGTGTCGTATATGTGGATTTTAGTAAGGCGTTTGATAAGGTTCCCCATGGTCGGCTTATGAAGAAAGTAAGGAGGTGTGGGATAGAGGGAAATTTGGCCAATTGGATAAGTAATTGGCTATCACATAGAAGACAGAGGGTGGTGGTGGATGGAAAAGTTTCAGACTGGAGACCAGTTAGCAGCGGTGTACCACAGGGATCAGTGCTGGGTCCTCTGCTATTTGTGATTTTTATCAATGACTTGGAGGAGGGGGCTGAAGGGTGGGTCAGTAAATTTGCTGATGAGTAGTGGATGAGCTGGAGGGCTGTTGCAGGCTGCAAAGAGACATTGATAGGATGCAGAGCGGCGCCGAAAAATGGCAGATAGAGTTTAACCCTGATAAGTGCGAGGTGATTCATTTTGGTAGAAAAAATTTGAATACGGATTACAGGGTCAACAGCAGGATTCTGAAGAATGTGGAGGGAGATCTTGGGGTTCATGCCCACAGATCTCTGAAGGCTGCCACTCAAGTGGATAGAGCCATGAAGAAGGCCTATAGTGTGTTAGCGTTTATTAACAGGGGTCTTGAGTTTAAGAGCTGTAGGGTTATGCTGCAGCTGTACATGACCCTGGTGGGACCACATTTGGAGTATTGTGTGCAGTTCTGGTCCCCTCACTATAGGAAGGATGTGGAAGCATTGGAAAGGGTGCAAAGGAGATTTACCAGCATGCTGCCTGGTTTGCAGGATAGGTCTTATGAGGAAAGGTTGAGGGAGCTAGGGCTTGTCTCTTTGGAGCGGAGAAGGATGAGAGGCGACTTAATAGAGGTTTATAAGATGATGAGGGGGATAGATAGAGTGGACGTTAAGAGACTATTTCCTCGATGGATGTAGCTGTTACAAGGGGGCATAACTCTAAGGTTCAGGGGGGAGATATAGGAGGGATGTCCGTGGTAGGTTCTTTACTCAGAGAGTGGTTAGGGTATGGAATGGACTGCCTGCTGTGATAGTGGAGTCGGACACTTTAGGAACTTTCAAGCGGTTATTGGATAGGCACATGGAACACACAGGAATGACAGGGAGTGGGATAGCTTCATCGTGGTTTCGGACAATGTTCGGCACAACATCGAGGGCCGAAGGGCCTGTTCTGTGCTGTACTGTTCTATGTTATATGTTATTCAAATATTGAATGACTTCTGTGTACTGCTTCCAATCCAATCCTTGGGTCTTTGATATATTTACATGATTGATAATATTTGCAAATGTTTAACTAAAGTTACATGTAGTATGGCTTGAGGTACTTCTACCTCACAATTTTCCTGAATCCACTTGATCTTCAGCACAGCTGTGTTACTCCACCAAAAAGTAGTTCACTGGTCTCCATTAATGTGTCTTCCACTTCTTTTGGCCTTGGTGAACATGTCCATTTGATTTACTTTGCTGCTGTGGCACGACTGCTAGCTTTGAATGGATATCTGGCATAGGAACACAGAAACCTAAGAACAAGAGTAGATGATTTAACTGCTCAATTCTAATCTGTGATTCATAGGATTTACACTGCAGAAGGAGGCCATTTGGCCCATCGAGTCTGCACCACCCTTGGAAAGAGCACCCTACCCAAGCCCACACCTCCACCCTATCCCTGTAACCCAGTAACCCCACCCAACCTTTTTGGACACTGAGGGCAAATTAGCTAACCACTGAACATTCTCTTCTGTGGGACTTTATCAAATGATTTCTGGAAATCTAGAAATAATAACATTCATAGACATTCTCCTGACCACTGCCTTAGTCACTTCTTCAAAGTAATTCATTGAGGTATCTGAGGCATAGCTAACCTGTCATGAATCCATGCTGGCTCTCCCTGATCAACCAAAACATTTTGGTTATAGACTCCAACAACTCGCCAACACAGATATTAGACTAACTGGTCTGTAATTCTCTGTTTTTCCAGTTTCTTCCTTCTTAATACATGGGCAACTTTTGAATTCAGAAGAATGACTCCTGAATCTGGGGGACTCTGAAAGATTATAGTTAGGGCAACTACAATGTGCTCCCCTACTTCCTTTAACACCCTTGGGTGGAAACCATGAGATGCTTCTGATTTATCACTTTTTTGTTCAATTCATTTCCTCATTATTGAACTTTTATTTACTTTAATTTCATTTAGTCCCTGTCCCTGATCCACTATTAATGTCCTCAGGACTTCCAGCAAGCTATCCTTTTCTATTGTAAATACTGAGGCAAAGTAATTAATCAACATGTCTGCCATTTCCCCAGTCATTGACAATATCCCCACTTTCAGTCTTTAGCAGGCCAACATTGCTCCTGACCACTCGCTTTCTCTTTATGTAACCATACAACTTCTTATTGATTTTAATATCCCTTGCCAGTTTCCTTTCAAAACCCCTTTAAGTAGCTCTTATAAACTGCTCTGTGGCCCTTCGCTGATCTTTGTATGCTTCCCATTCGGTAGGTTCTGTGCTTTGTTTTTGCATTTTTGTAAGCCTTTTCTTTTCATTTTATGCTGTCCCTTATCTCTTTAGTTATCCATGGCTGTTTTTTCTGTGAAGTGGAGCTTTTCCCTCTCAGGCGTAGAAACCTGACTCTCAGCACTGATGCTTTATTCAGCCATTTATTATTTCCCTCTTCTGGACTTCTGGTGGCAGCCATGAGCTAATTGGTCGCACACAAGGTGGTTCCTGCTTGGAGGTTTTGGTTTTGGACTTTCTATCTGGTCAATCGGTGTTTTGTTTGTAAAAAGTTCAAAATAATTGGAGAGAGTTGTTTTCCTCTCCTAAGTGGAACGTTGGTGGGTTACAAAACCCGGCAAAATTCGAGTAAAGTCTTGGATCAAGAGGACATTACCAGTGCAGTAGATAATGGGGAGCCAATGGATGTGGTATATCTGGATTTCCAGAAAGCCTTTGACAAGGTGCCACACAAAAGGTTGCTGCATAAGATAAAGATGCATGGCATTAAGGGTAAAGTAGTAGCATGGATAGAGGATTGGTTAATTAATAGAAAGCAAAGAGTGGGGATTAATGGGTGTTTCTCTGGTTGGCAATCAGTAGCTAGTGGTGTCCCTCAGGGATCCGTGTTGGGCCCACAATTGTTCACAATTTACATAGATGATTTGGAGTTGGGGACCAAGGGCAATGTGTCCAAGTTTGCAGATGACACTAAGATGAGTGGTAAAGTGAAAAGTGCAGAGGATACTGGAAGTCGGCAGAGGGATTTGGATAGGTTAAGTGAATGGGCTAGGGTCTGGCAGATGGAATACAATGTTGACAAATGTGAGGTTATCCATTTTGGTAGGAATAACAGCAAACGGGATTATTATTTAAACGATAAAATATTAAAGCATGCCGCAGTGCAGAGAGCCTTGGGTGTGCTAGTGCATGAGTCACAGAAGGTTGGTTTACAGGTACAACAGGTGATTAAGAAGGCAAATGGAATTTTGTCCTTCATTGCTAGAGGGATGGAGTTTAAGACTAGGGAGGTTATGTTGCAATTGTATAAGGTGTTAGTGAGGCCACACCTGGAGTATTGTGTTCAGTTTTGGTCTCCTTACTTGAGAAAGGATGTACTGGCACTGGAGGGTGTGCAGAGGAGATTCACGAGGTTAATCCCAGAGCTGAAGGGATTGGATTATGAGGAGAGGTTGAGTAGACTGGGACTGTTCTCGTTGGAATTTAGAAGGATGAGGGGAGATCTTATAGAAATATTTAAAATTATGAAGGGAATAGATAGGATAGATGCGGACAGGTTGTTTCCACTGGCGGGTGAAAGCAGAACTAGGGGACATAGCCTCAAAATAAGGGGAAGTAGATTTAGAACTGAGTTTAGGAGGAACTTCTTCACCCAAAGGGTTGTGAATCTATGGAATTCCTTGCCCAGTGAAGCAGTTGAGGCTCCTTCATTACATGTTTTTAAGGTAAAGATAGATAGTTTTTTGAAGAAAAAAGGGATTAAGGGTTATAGTGTTCGAGCCGGAAAGTGGAGCTGAGTCCACAAAAGATCAGCCATGATCTCATTGAATGGTGGAGCAGGCTCGAGGGGCCAGATGGCTTACTCCTGCTCCTATTTCTTATGTTCTTATGTGGAGGATCCGCGTGGCGCAGTAACTGAGAGCATGGCAGAGTCGGCAATGCGTCATCGCCTACTCCACTCCCCATGGAGCAGTTGATGGAATTTATCAAGGGGGAGATCCAGCACCATCAGCAAGAGATGCACATGGACTGGTCCAAGGTGATTGAGGGAGCAATAGCCCCCCTTCGCGGGACTTTGGAACAGGTGGAGAAGCATTTGGATTCGCAAGGTGCTGCGATCCAAAAGGTGGAAAGGGCAGTATCTGATCACAGTGACGTGACTGTGTCATTGGAGGCTGGCGTGGCGATGCTAGGAGAGGCCTGCAAGGTGTTATGGATGATCAGGAGAATCAATCCAGGCAGCAGAGCGTAAGAATTGTAGAACTACTGGAGGGGGTGGAGTGAGCGAGTGCCACGGGCGATGTCTCGACGATGTTCACAAAGCTGCTTGAGGAGGGGGTCTTTGAGATTGGGCCCACATGTCACTGTGTCAGAGGCCGAGAGCTGGGGAGCCATCATGGGCGGCGGTTGTCCCGATGCACAATTTTCAGGAAAAGGAAAGGATTCTGAGGTGTGTGAGATGAGCTGGGAGTGTCAGCGGATTTGGATCTTCCAGGACATTGGGCCCAACCTGGCCAAATGGTTGATGGGTTTTAACATGGCCAAGCTGGAGCAAAATCCGATTTGGGGTGTTGTACCCGGCTAAACCCTGGGTGACTTACAAAGGCAAAGAACATTATTTTGTGACATGTCCACTGGCTACAGGAGAGGTGCCAGGGTGCTGGAGAACCACAAATGTGGGGCGGCATTCTCCCCTACCCGGCGTGATGGAGGGTCCCGGAGTAGGGGAGTGGCGCCAACCACTCAGGGGTCGCGCCTCCTCAAAGGTGGGGAATTCTTCCCACCTTTGGGGGCCAGCCCCGCGCCGGAGCGGTTGGCACCAGAAGACCGTCGCAAAAAACCGGCGCCCCCGGCAGCGGGGCTGGCCGAAAGGCTTTCACCGGTCCGCGCATGCGCCGGCAGTGACGTCAGCGGCAGCTGGCCGCTGACGTCAGTGCCGGCGCATGCGTGATGTGGGGTTCTCTTCCGCTTCCGCCATGGCGGCCGCGGAAGAAAATAGTGCAGCCAGGGCACTGGCCCGGAGTCTGAGCGGGGGGCCCCGATCGCGGGCCAGGCCACCGTGGGGGCACCCCCCGGGGTTTGATCGCCCCCCGCCCCCCCAGTACCCCGGGGGCCTGCTCGCGCTGCTGAGCCCGCCGTTCCAGAGGTGGTTTAAACCTCGGCGGCGGGAGAGGCCTCCCAGCAGCGGGACTTCGGCCCATCCGGGCCGGAGAATCATCGCAGGGGCCTCTCCGATCGGAGTGGCGAGATTCCGCCGCCGCCACTTCCCGGGTGGCGGAGAATCTCTGCCACGGCGGGGGCCGGATTTTAGGCGGCCCCAGGCGATTCTCCGATCCTGCTGGGGTCGGAGAATTTCGCCCGTGATCCGGCTATTTAAGAAAAGCTGTTGGGATAAGCCAGGGAGTTTCACATCAATGGTGGGGAAACGAATGGAGAAAATTCTGAAGGCGAGAATCTATTTCCACTTAGAGGGGCAAGATTTGATCAGGAATAGCCAGCATGGCTTTGTCAGAGGAAGGTCAAATTTGATTGAATTCTTTTGATCACGTGACTGCATGTGTAGATGAGGGTAGTGCAGTTGATATAGTTCACATGTATTTCAGCAAAATATTTGACAAGTTCCCACATGGGAGACTTATATAGAAGGCAAATGCACATGGAACACAGGGGAACTTGATAAGGTGATTTCAAAGCTTGCTGAGCTGTAGAAACAGAGGGTGATAACAGGTGGCTGTCTTAGTGACTGGAAGCCAGTATCCAGGGGCGTACCACAGGGATCTCTGCTGAATCCTCTATTATTTGTCATTTATATGAATGACCTAGGTGACTATGTGGGGGGTAGGATCAGTAAGTTTCAGAATGACACAAAGATAGGCCGGGTGGTTAGCAGTGAGGCTGAGTGTCTTGGGTTACAGGAAGATATCGACGGGATGGTTAAATAGGCAGAAAAATGGCAGATGGAATTTAATCCTGAAAAGTGTGAGCTGTTACACTTTGAAAGCAGCATTTTGACAAGGAAATACTCAATGAATGACACCACACTTGGAAGTCCTGAGGAACAAAGATACCTTGGCATGTTTGCAAATAGATCTCTGATGGCAGAAGGGCAGGTTAACAGGGTGGTGAAACGGGCATATGGGCACTTGCCTTTATCAATTGTGGCATAGATTACAAAAGCAGAAACATCATGTTTGAGTTGTATAGATCTTTTGTGAGGCCACAGCTGGAGTACTGTGTGCAGTTCTGGTCACCACAATATAGGAAGGATGTGATTGCACTGGAGTGAGTGCAGAAGCATTTCACCAGGATGTTGCCTGGGATGAAACATTTTATGATGTGGAGATGCCGGCGCTGGACTGGAATGAGCTCAGTAAGAAGTCTTACAGCACCAGGTTAAAGTCCAACAGGTTTGTTTCGAATCACTAGCTTTCGGAGCACAGCTCCTTCCTCAGGAACGTTTTAGCTATGGGGAGAGGTTTGATCAGCGTGGGTTGTTTACGCTGGAGCAGAGAAGACTGCGGGGCGACCTGATCGAGGTTCACAAGATTATGAGGGGCATGGACAGGGTGGATAGGGAACAGCTGTTCCCCTTAGTTGAAATCTGTTATTAGCGGACACAAATTGAAGGTGAGAGGCAGGAGGTTCAGGAGGGATTTGAGGAAAACCTTTTTTTACACAGAGGGCAGTGATGGCCTGGAACATACTGCCTGGGAGAGTGGTAGAGGAGAGTTGCCTCACATCCTTTAAAAGGTACCTGAATGAGCACTTGGCACGTCATAATATTCGAGTCTATTGGCCAATTGCTGGCAAATAGGATTAGGATTGGCAGATCAGGTGCCTTTCATGCAGCGGTGCAGACTCGACGGGGCCAAGAGACCTTTTCTGCATTTATTTTTCTGTCATTCTGAATGGCTTTGTCAAGGAGCATGGGTGGGTGGAGATCTAATGATGGGAAGATTTTGGTTTTGATACGAATATTAAGTTTTGTAAGTGTTATGGTTTTTGCACATAGAATTATAGAACAGTACAGCACAGAACAGGCCCTTCGGCCCTCGATGTTGTGCCGAGCAATGATCACCCTACTCAAACCCACGTATCCACCCTATACCCGTAACTCAACAACCCCCCCTTAACCTTACTTTTAGGACACTACGGGCAATTTAGCATGGCCAATCCACCTAACCCGCACATCTTTGGAGTGTGGGAGGAAACCGGAGCACCCGGAGGAAACCCACGCACACACGGGGAGGACGTGCAGACTCCGCACAGACAGTGACCCAGCTGGGAACCGAACCTGGGACCCTGAAGCTGTGAAGCATTTATGCTAACCACCATGCTACTGTGCTACATAGAACATAGAACAGTACAGCACAGAACAGGCCCTTCGGCCCTCGATGTTGTGCCGAGCAATGATCACCCTACTTAAACCCACGTAACCCGTATACCCGTAACCCAACAATCCCCCCATTAACCTTACACTACGGGCAATTTAGCATGGCCAATCCACCTAACCCGCACATCTTTGGCCTGTGGGAGGAAACCGGAGCACCCGGAGGAAACCCACGCACACACGGGGAGGATGTGCAGACTCCACACAGATAGTGACCCAGCCGGGAATCGAACCTGGGACCCTGGAGCTGTGAAGCATTGATGCTAACCACCATGCTACCGTGAGGCCCACGGCCCGTGAAGTCCAACAAAGCATGTTGGACTTGCTTTTGCTTGGGTCGATTGGGGGATGGTTCTGAATCCTGGGTTTCTTTCTCCTGCTGGAGAGAGGGAGAAAGGGAACTCTGGCAGGGGTGCCTGTGTTACGGGCTTTTAGAAGGGGGAAGCAGAGTGTGGGGAGGGATGGTTTGGGTGATATGGATGGGGTTATTTATTATCAGATGGGAAGTTGCCGCGCAAGCAGGGATGCTAGTAAATGGAAGTAGTGTGGGAGAGGGGGCTGGGGTCGGTTGTCATTAGGGAGGCAGGGAGCGGTTAGGTAGGAGGGGGGTTGGTTGGAGGGGTGGTGCTAAGGAGAGAGGAAGGAGGGATTTAGGGGATGGGGCAGGGTGTGGGAGGGTGGGGGAGGGGTATGTGCTGGTGATACAGGTGACTTTGTCGATGGCTGCAGGAGGGAATGGAGAGGGTGGCTATTTTGGATGGGCACGGACAAGCAGGGAGCTTAGAACATAGAACATAGAACATTACAGCGCAGTACAGGCCCTTCGGCCCTCGATGTTGCGCCGACCTGTGAAACCCCTCTAAAGTCCCTCTACACTATTCCCTTATCATCCATATGTCTATCCAATCACCATTTGAATGCGTTTAGTGTTGGCGAGTCCACTACAGTTGCAGGCAGGGCATTCCATGCCCTTACTACTCTCTGAGTAAAGAACCTACCTATGACATCTGTCCTATATCTATCTCCCCTCAATTTAAAGCTATGTCCCCTCGTACTGGACATCACCGTCCGAGGAAAAAGGCTCTCAATGTCCACCCTATCTAATCCTCTGATCATCCTGTATGCCTCAATTAAGTCACCTCTTAACCTTCTTCTCTCTAATGAAAACAGCCTCAAGTCCTTTAGCCTTTCCTCATATGATCTTCCCTCCATACCAGGCAACATTCTTGTAAATCTCTTCTTTACCCTTTCCAATGCTTCCACATCCTTCCTATAATGTGGCGACCAGAACTGCACACAATACTCCAAATGCGGCCGCACCAGAGTTTTGTACAACTGCAACATGACCTCATGGCTCCGAAACTCAATTCCTCTACCAATTAAAGCTAACACACTGTACACCTTCTTAACAACCCTCTCAACCTGGGTGGCAACTTTCAGGGATCTATGGACATGGACACCGAGATCTCTCTGCTCGTCCGCACTACCAAGAATCTTACCATTAGCCCAGTACTCTGTCTTCTTGTTATTCCTTCCAAAATGAAGCACCTCACACCTTTCTGCATTAAACTCCATTTGCCACCTGTCAGCCCAGCTCTGCAGCTTATCTATGTCCCTCTGTAATTTGTAACATCCTTCCGCACTGTCCACAACTCCACAGACTTTAGTGTCATCTGCAAATTTACTCACCCATCCTTCTACGCCCTCCTCCAGGTCATTTATAAAAATGACAAACAGCAGTGGTCCCAAAACAGATCCTTGTGGTACACCACTAGTAACTGGACACCAGTCAGAACATTTCCCATAAACCACCACCCTTTGTCTTCTATCAGCTAGCCAATTTCTGATCCAAACTGCTAAATCCCATTCCTCTGTATTTTCTGCAATAGCCTACCGTTGGGAACCTTATCAAACGCTTTACTGAAATCCATATACACCACAACAACTGCTTTACCCTCATCCACCTGTTTGGTCACCTTCTCGAAGAACTCAATGAGGTTTGTGAGGCATGACCTCCCCTTCACAAAACCATGTTGACTATCTCTATCAAATTATTCCTTTCCAGATGATTATACATCCTATCTCTTATAAACCTTTCTAAGACTTTTCCCACAACAGAAGTAAGGCTCACTGGTCTATAGTTACCGGGGTTATCTCTCCTCCCCTTCTTGAACAAGGAAACAACATTTGCTATCCTCCAGTCCTCTGGCACTATTCCTGTAGACAAAGATGACTTAAAGATCAAAGCCAAAGGCTCAGCAATCTCCTCCCTAGCTACCCAGAGAATCCTAGGATAAATCCCAACCGGCCCAGGGGACTTATCTATTTTCGCACTTTCCAGAATCGCTAACACCTCCTCCTTATGAACTTCAAGCCCTTCTTGTCTAGTAGCCTGTATCTCAGTATTCTCCTCAACAACTTTGTCTTTTTCCCGTGTGAATACAGATGAAAAATATTCATTTAGCACCTCTCCTATCTCCTCGGACTCCATGCACAACTTCCCTCTACTGTCCTTGACTGGCCCTACTCTTACCTTAGTCATTCTTTTATTCCTGACATACCTATAGAAAGCTTTAGGGTTATCCTTGATCCTACCTGCCAACGACTTCTCATGTCCTCGCTTGGCTCTTCTTAGCTCTCTCTTTAGAGCCTTCCTAGCTAACTTGTAACTCTCAAGCGACCCAACTGAACCATCACGTCTCATCTCCACATAAGCCTCCTTCTTCCTCTTGACAAGTGTTTCAACTGCTTTAGTAACCCATGGTTCCCTCGCTCGACGACTTCCTCCCTGCCTGACAGGTACATACTTATCAAGGACACGCAGTAGCTGTTCCTTGAACATGCTCCACATTTCCATTGTGTCCATCCCCTGCAGTTTTCCTCTCCAGCCGATGCATCCTAAGTCTTGCCTCATTGCATCATAATTGCCTTTCCCCCAGCTCTTACTCTTGCCCTGTAGTGTATACCTATCCCTTTCCATCGCTAAAGTAAACATAATCGAATTGTGGTCACTATCACCAAAGTACTCACCTACCTCCAAATCTAACACCTGTCCTGGTTCATTACCCAGTACCAAATCCAATACGGCCTCGCCTCTTGTTGGCCTATCGACATACTGCATCAGGAAACCCTCCTGCACACATTGGACAAAAATGGACCCATCTAAAGTACTCGAACTACAGTGTTTCCAGTCAATATTTGGAAAGTTAAAGTCCCCCATAACAACTACCCTGTTATTTTCGCTCCTATCCAGAATCATCTTTGCAATCCTTTCCTCTACATCTCTGGAACCTTTCGGAGGCCTATAGAAAAGCCCTAACAGGGTGACCTCTCCTTTCTTGTTTCTTAACTCAGCCCATACTGAGTTATTCGAGTCCTCATCAAATGTCCTCTCAGCCACCGTAATACTGTCCTTGACTAACAATGCCACCCCTCCCCCTCTCTTACCACCTTCCCTGAGCTTACTGAAATATCTAAACCCCGGCACCTGCAACAACCATTCCTCGCCCTGCTCTATCCATGTCTCCGAAATGGCCACAACATCGAAGTCCAAGGTACTAACCCATGCCGCAAGCTCACCCACCTTATTCCGGATGCTCCTGGCATTGAAGTAGACGCACTTTAAACCACCTTCCTTCCTGCCGGTACACTCCTGCAACTTTGAATCCTTACTCATGACCTCACTACTCTCAGCTTCTTGTGTACTGGAGCTACAATTCAGGTTCCCAATCCCCTGCTGAACTAGTTTAAACCCTCCCGAAGAGCATTAGCAAACCTCCTCCCCAGGATATTAGTACCCCTCTGGTCCAGGTGTAGACCAACCCGTTTGTAGAGGTCCCACCTACGTCAGAATGAGCCCCATTTGTCCAGGAATCTGAAACCCTCCCTCCTGCCCCCTTTAGGGGCCTCACGGTAGCATGGTGGTTAGCATCAATGCTTCACAGCTCCAGGGTCCCAGGTTCGATTCCCGGCTGGGTCACTGTCTGTGTGGAGTCTGCACGTCCTCCCCGTGTGTGCGTGGGTTTCCTCCGGGTGCTCCGGTTTCCTCCCACAGTCCAAAGATGTGCGGGTTAGGTGGATTGGCCATGCTAAATTGCCCGTAGTGTAAGGTTAATGGGGGGATTGTTGGGTTACGGGTATACGGGTTACGTGGGTTTAAGTAGGGTGATCATTGCTCGGCACAACATTGAGGGCCGAAGGGCCTGTTCTGTGCTGTACTGTTCTATGTTCTATGCACCATCCCTGCAGCCACATGTTCAACTGCTCTCTCTCCCTATTCCTCGATTCGCTAGCACATGGCACGGGTAACAACCCAGAGATAATAACTCTGTTTGTCCTGGATCTATGTTTCCACCCTAGCTCCCTGAATTCCTGCCTTACTTCCCTATCCCTTTTCCTACCTATATCATTGGTACCTATGTGGTACCCCCTTCCCCTTAAGGATCTCGAAAACACGATCCGAGACATCGCGGACCCTGGCACCTGGGAGGCAACACACCAACCGCGAGTCTCTCTCGTTCCCACAGAATCTCCTATTTATCCCCCTAACTATGGAGTCTCCAATGACTAATGTTCTTCTCCTTTCCCCCCTTCCCTTCTGAGCAACAGGGACTGACTCTGTGCCAGAGACACAGAGGAGGCAAGGAGAGGCAAGGAGAGCTTCGACTCAGTTTGGGAATGGTGGATGTTAATAGAATGGGGGTTCAGAAATCCTCAGTGAGGACAGTGATGTGGAATGTGCAGGCACTGAACGGTCCGTTTAAACTGTCTTGGGTTTTGCATGTTTGAAACATTTCAAGGCAATTGTAGTCTTCCTTCAGGAGACACACTTGAGGGTGAAGGATGGTTAAGAAAGGGAAGGGAGGGGCAGACATTCCACTCAGGGTTTGACTCAAAGTCGAGGAGGTCACGATTCTGTTCAGTGAAAGGGTGGTATTTGTGGTGGCCAGTGAGGTGCAGGACCCAGGAGGGAGATTTGTCATGGTGAGCTGGGTCTTGGCAGGGACATCAGTTGTGTTAGTGAATGCTTATGCACCCAATTGTGATAACGTGGATTTTGTTAAGAATTGCCATTCTTCTGGACTTGAAGTCACATTGTTCATAAATGAGTGGGGAGGACTTCAATTGCGTGCCCCAAGTCATTGGCCAAGTTGGGTATGGCAAAGGAATTGGCGGTATTTATAGAATAGATGGGGAGCGGTGGTGGATCGTAGAGGTTTCAGCATCGGGGAGAGAGGGATTTTTCCTTCTCCCATGTACATCAGATATACTCCCGAATAATCTTTTTCGTGGTTGAGAAAGTCAATACTCCCGGGGATTTTGGGGGCAGATTATGCAGCGAAGAAACTACAGGGGAACTTTGATGTAATGTGACAGGGAAGGCGGTGGGGCAACTTTGTCACTCATGGGGAGTTTTTTATGTGTATGGGTGAAGGCTAGCTGACTGCTAGCCCATCAGTTGAGGCGACAAGTGGCCACAAGGGAGATAGCAAAGGTGAGGAATGGGGAGGAGTGTTAGTGAAGGCGCTGGAGAAAATTAACCAGGTATTCGAGGCCTTCTACCGGGGTCTGTATATGTCTGAGCCCCGAGGGGATGTGCGGAGATGGAGCATTTCACAAAGGGGTTGGTATTCCCGGAGGTGGTGAGGGGGAAGGGATAGGGATTGATGGTGCCATTGAGATTGCAGGAGATAATGGAGTGCGGTGGGTTGATGCAGTTGGGGAAGGCATGGGCGGATGACTTTCTGGTAGAATTTTATTCACAGTTTTTGGCAGTGTTGGTGCCCATCTCCTGGGGATGTATAATGATTCGTTGGCGTGGGGGGAGTTGCCGGCTGGCGCAGGTATCAAACTCTTTAATCCCGAAGAAGGATAAGGGTCTCATGGAGAGTGGGTCTTATAGGCCCATCTCCCTGTTGAACACCAATGTGAAGCTGCTGCCTAAGGCATGCCTGAGTTGGTCTCTGACAGCCAGATAGGTTTTGTTAAGGGGTGGCAGTTCTCGAGCAACATTAGGAGACTTCTGAATGTGGTAATTACTCCGTCTAGGGGTAAAGCGGCAGAAGTTATATCAATGGACAAGTAGACAAGTAGTCTGGGTAGAATGGAGGTGCCTATTTGAGATCCTGGGGCAGTTTGAGTTTGGGCCAATTTTCATTTCATGGTGTGATTAATGTACGCTGCCTCAGCGTCAAGTGTGAGGACGAACACAATGAGTTAGGGATATTTTAGGCTACATAGGGGCATGAAACAGGGATGCCCGCTGTCCCTGCTGTTGTTTGTTTGCATTGGCTATTGAGCCTTTGGCTATTGCTTTCTGGTCATCAAGAGAGTGGAAGGGCATTGAAAGGGGAGGCAGGGAGCACAGGGTGTCATTGTACGCAGATAATCTGTTGTTAAATGTGTCAAATCCGCTGGAATGTATCGGGTACCTATTAGAGAATTCTGGCACCTTTTCTGGGTATGAATTGAATGTGGCAAAGAGTGAGGTATTCCTGGTAAACACACAAGGGAGGATTGCTAATTTGGGAGCCTTGCCATTTAAGCTGGCCAAAACAGGATTTTGGTATCTGGAAATTCAGGTGGTTCATGACGGGGCCATGATACACAATTGGAACGTGACCAGTTTGATCGTGTGGGTAAAAGGAGATTTGAAGAGTTGGGATGTCCTACCACTGTCTTTAGCAAGGAGGGTACAGACCATAAAGATGAGAATTTTCCCAAGGTTTTTATTTGTTTTTCAGTTCCTTCTGATATTGCTTCCAAAGATGTTCTTTCAGAGGTTAGATAAGCTAATCTCAGAATTTTTATGGGCGAGTAAGACGCCCAGGAGGTGGAAGGCTTTTGTGTAGAGATAACGGCAGGTGGGGGGGCTGGCGCTCCCATACCTGCTATCTTACTATTGAGCAGAAAATGTGGAAAAGGTGCAATGGTGGTGGGAAGTGCGGGTGTCGGAATGGATACAGGTGGAGGAGGCCCCTGTGTGGGGCTGTGCTTAAGACCCCTGATGACGGCACCCCTCCCAATCTCCTCAGGTAGGTATACCAGCAG
Source organism: Scyliorhinus canicula (assembly GCF_902713615.1). Lineage (NCBI taxonomy): Eukaryota > Metazoa > Chordata > Chondrichthyes > Carcharhiniformes > Scyliorhinidae > Scyliorhinus > Scyliorhinus canicula. Next base: position 121,474,093 of record NC_052153.1, on the reverse strand, counting down.
CCCGGTTGTGGTGTCGTCCCTCAAGGTAAGGAACCAACTGAGGCATATTTTGGAGTGAGGGATATATCAGTACTGGCCCCAATATGCTGGAATCATAGGTTCATACCAGCAGGGCTAGATGCAAATTACAGAAGCATAGGGAAGGAGTAGAGCTGGTAAGGGATCTGTTCATAGAAGGGACATTTGCAAGGCTGGAAGAGTTGCAGGGGAAGTTCCAGCTGCCGGAGCGGGGAATGAATTTAGGTACATACAGGTGTGGGATTTCAGACATAAGGAGCTCCTCTCATTTCATCAGCTACCAAAGTATACTCTACTAGATAAATTGCTAACTCAAGATGAGCTGGGGAAGAGAAGATTGCGGAAATTTATGGGTGGTTGTTGTCATAATATGCACTCATGTTCATAATGAGATACAGACAGGCAGTGAGGGACACCCACAGGAACCAATCACCACACAGAATACTGAACAACCAATTACCAGGCAGGACACTACAGGGTACATTACCAGTATAAAACACCAGTATAAAACACAGGAAGGCTCGGCCTCTTCGTACTGGTGATAGCTGTAGCAGCAGTCAGGGTGCAATGTACAGTCAGCACCTACTACACATGGCACAGGGCAAGCCTGGGCAAGCCAGATCAAGGTTAGCAAGCTTAGATTGATAGCGTCGACTCACAGCGAACTGTGAACATTACTCGGCAAGTTCAATAAAACAGTGTTGAACCATCTACAGCGTTGGAAGCCTGTTTTCAAGTTGCAGTCCGTGTTAATCCAACACAGATAACACATCAGTTGTTGGATATGGAGAAGGCATCATTGGAGGAGATAAGACCGAAATGGGCGGAGGAGCTGGGGATGGAGCTTGTGGGAGGGTGCGGTTGGAGTGAAATCATGCACATCCTGTGCCAGGATGAGCCTGATTTACAGTTTAAGGTGGTGCACAGGGCCCAGATGAATCGAGCTCGCACGAGTGGATTCTTCCTTGAGGTTGAGGACAAATGTGAGAGGTACGCAAGGGGGTCTGCAAATCATGCTCTTATATTTTTAACTTGCCCAAAGTTAGGGGGATACTGGGCAGCAATTTTGAGACACTGTCGGAAATCGTGGAAATTAAGATGGCGCCGTGTCCATTGCTGCCGGAGCTACTGGAGGGGAGGGGGGAGCTGATGTTGTGGCCTTCGCACCGCTGATTGACCGGCAGCAATCCTATTGGGATGGAGATCAGCATGGCACCGAGTGTGTCGGCTTGGTTGGGGGACATGAGGGAATTCTTACAACTGGAAAAAATTAAGTTCACTCTTAGAGGGTCTGAAGGCCTCTATTCAAGGCTTAGTTTGTCTCCAGCGGGTAGGGGTGGGGGCGGGGGGCGGGGGGGGGGGGGGGGGGGGGGGGGGAGTTTGCGGCCGAGGGGGGGGGGGGGGGGGGGCATTGTTGTGATAGTAAGAAGAGAAAAAGGGGAAAATGACAAACTGTTTGTAATTTGGTTGTACATTTTGTTGATTGTCAGATTTGTTGACTGTGTTTGTAATAACATTTATGGGCTGGATTCTCCGCAGCCCGACACCGTAATCGCGGCCTGCGCCAGGGTGGAGAATCCAGTTTCATGACGCAATCGGGCACGGTGCCGGTCCGGCGATTCACCGGGCCCTGAAAATCGGTGTCGCCGCGGAGTAAGCCACGCGGCCGGGGGCCCATTGCTATAGGCCCGCCCAGCAGTCCTCCGCCCCCGACTGGCCGAGTTCAAGACGGCGTGGAACTAAGCACCTATTGCTGGTCGGGATTCTGGTGGGGCGGCTGCGGACTCAGTCAGCGGCCGCCCTGGTCGGGGGCAGGCGAATTGGAGACCGGGGGGTGGGCATTGTGGGCGGCTGCCGATGAAATGTGCGGGGTTAGATGCTTGGTGCGTACGGCGGATCGGGTGTTTATTTTTTTTGTCTGGCTCCGCGGTCAAAGCCCGCCATGGAGCACGGCACAGTCGCTGGAGATCACCGCCGTGCGCATGAGTGACCTCTGACTTGGAAGTGCGGGGTCCCGATTCACTGCAGGTCTCTGCTAGCTCCCTGCAGGGCTTAGAATTCGTTTAACTTTTTTCTAGGAATTCCGGGAGTAAATCTCCACCATTTTTACGCCGGCATGGGGACTTAGTCTCATTTTGGGAGAATCCAGCCCTAAAACCTGCTGTACCTGAAATAGGATTCTTGACTTTTTCTTTACTCTCTGGCCTGTGGCTTGTTTTTGAAACTCTATTGACCATCCCCCCCCCCCCCCCCCCCCACCCCGACCCGAGACTTCCCCCACCTTTATTAGTTTAAAGACTTTGTGACCACCCTATTTAGCCTTTCCGTGAGGACATTGGTACCAGACCGGTTCAGGTGGAGCCTGTCCCAATGGTACAGATCCCTCTTGTTCCAATACTGATGCCAGTGCCACACGAAATGGAACCCCTCCTTCCCGCGCCACTCCTTTAGCCATGTGCTTACTTCCCTGATTTTCTTATCTCAATGGCAATTTATAAATGGCTTGTGTAATAATCTAGAGATTATAACCCTTGAGGTCCTGTTCTTTAATTTTGTTTCTACTTCCTGATAATCCCCAAGCAGGACCTCTTGCTATGTTGTTGGTCCCAGGATGGATCACAACAACTGGATCCTCCCTCTCTCTCTCCAAAATCCTTTCAATCCGGTTTGAGATGTCCCTCACCCTGGCCAAGTTTGAAGTACTTACCCTGCAGGGTGTGACTGCCTGAAACGCAACATCAGGGTAACTCTCCCTGATGTGCCACAGTGTCCGAAGCTTTGGTTCCAGCTCATTACCTCTGAACCAAAGTTCCTTGAGCAGTAAACATTTCTGTAGATGTCATCACTGTGGCTTGCAATGTGGGATTGTGGGATCCAGCAGCTCTCACATACCACAGCACTGCCATCTGTAGTTTAATTGAGTAGGAGAGGCAGTGGCGTCGCGGTATTGCCCTCTTGACAGATTTCCAGTAGGTGATTCCTGCGCATGCAGTAATGCCCTCACCAAAATGGTGGCTAGCGGCTGAAATGTCTGTACAAATGCAATTTGAGAGGTCTAATAGCACCTGTATCAATGAAAACCTGGCACTATCGAGCCAAAGTTTACGGCTTACGTATCATTACTTCAAAAAAACATCTGCTTTTCACCCCATTTTCAGCTTGTGTTTGACTTTTTCCATATCATCCCTGCTCCATGTCAGATCTTCTCATGTGTATGTTTCAAATCATCAAAGACTGGAGTCATTCTTTGTAAGATTACTTTAAGCTTGTCATACTTGGCTGCACTTTTCTGAGAGGAAAAATAAGTAAGAGAACAATTTATTGTTTAATGGAAAATCAAAATTGTAATTAACTTCCATGAGTCACTTGTCAATTCAACAGAATAATTATTACATCCTTGGCTGTTGCATGACAAAGGATTTCAGAGGTCGCACAGGTCTGAAACCTGACTTAAATTGCCAGCTCAACAGTTTTAATGTTAAATGGCATTCTTAGAACTGTTTATTGACATTGCATTCATGATTTCTTTGCCTTTTTAATTGAATAAAGTAATCAATATCACAGTAATTGCCTGTTATCTATTGGGCTTTTACATATTTCTGGGGTCAGTCTTGGTTCAGTGATAGCATTCTTGTCTCTGACTCAGAGAGTTCTACACCCATTGAAGATACATAAGCAATGACACTTTAATATGGTATTGAGGATATGAAGTACTGTTGGATTTGGATGGAATTTTAAACAAGGCCAAGCCTGCCCTCAGTTAGACGGGAAGGTCCCAAGGCATTAATTGAAGAAGAGCAGGGGTATTCTCCTGGACAATATTCTTCCCTCAACCATAAACTGAACAGATGACCTGGTCATTTATATCACTGCTGTTTGTGAGAGGCTGCCGTTTGCATATTACTTACCACATTCCTTGCATTACATCACTGACTAAATTGTCTGGAAAGAATTTGGGACAATTTGACATCAGCAAAAGAGCTAGATAAATGCATTAGTTTTCTTTGTTTCTTTTCTTTCCCTCCTTCTGTCCGTGTTTTACCCCTGTTTTGTCATATTATTCCATTTCTGTTGTTATGCTTCTAGCCAGCAACGCTTGTCTCTCTTCTGTCATCTTGTAATCATGACAGCTGCTGAAAAATGCAAGATTTTTTTTTTCAAATTTCATATACAGGATATCAACATTGCTGGCTAGGCCAATATTTATTGCCCATTCCTGGTTTCTTTCAGAAGGTGGTGGTGAGCTGCCTTCTTGAAACGCTGCAGTCCATGTGATGTAGGTACAACCACAGTGTTGTTCGTGAGGAATTTGACCCAGTGACAGTGAAGGAATGGCGATATATTTCCAAGGCAGGATGGTGAGTGACTTGGAGGAGGATGTTGAGGTGATGGTGTTCCAAGGTATATGCTGCTCTTGCCCTTCAGGATGGCAGTGATCATGGGTTTGGAAGCTGCTGTCTAAAGAACCTTGTTGAGTTCCGCGACGCATCTTGTAGATGGTACATACTGATGCTACTGTATGTTCGTGGTGCAGGGAGTGAATGTTTATGGAAGGGGTAGCAATCATATGGACTGCGTTATCCGGGATGGTGTCAAGCATCTTGAGTGTTGTTGGAGCTACATTCAACCAGGCAAGTGAAAATATTCCATTACGCTCATTCCTTGTATCTTGTAGGTGGTGGACTGGCACTGGGGAGCTAGAAGGTGAGTTACTTGCCACCAGATTCCTAGTCTTTGAACTGTTCTGATAGCCACTGTATTTATATGGCTAGTCCAGTTTGTCGCGTTATTCACCCTGGGGTAACACAGACTGCAATTGGATGCAGTTGTACTTGAAAGTAGACACCAAACTTTGATGTTAGTTCAATATGCTTTATTGAACTTCTTGAGCAGTGCACACAGCTTGCTGTGGGTTGACACTCTACTCCTCTCAGTGTGCTAACTATAACTAACGAGACCAGATTAGCTCTGAGCCACGTGTAGAAGGTGTTAACTGATGTATACACCCTTACTGTCACTACAGTTGTCAACGCTTACTCACTACAGTTGTCACCAGTGGGAAGAGGCAGAGTCATGGCGTTGACGTCGTTACGCTCCGTTCGTTGTCGCACATGAGCAGTGTGGTCAGCCGACATTCGTACCTGCGCAGTTTGGTCTTTGGCCGCTTCATTCTCCGATACGTGTTGCCAATGCGTGGGGCCCCAGGAAAAGCGCGCAAAATGGCCGCCTTCATCGATTCTGACGCGCTGCATCTGGGCGATGGCCTGTACACTCACTGCCTCGTGGGAGGCAAGTTGTTGATGTTCTGCTGATTGGAAACGGGAGTACCGAATTCTCGCCGGTTCATGCACTTTACACGCCTCGATTGCGACTGGCAGGGTCACGTTTTTAATTTTGAGGAGTTGCTCCCGCAAAGAATCGGAGTGCACCCCAAACACAATCTGATCCCTGATGATGGAATCAGCGGTGTTACCATAATTGCAGGACGGCGCTAATATACGGAGAAGAGTTATAAAGGATTGGAAAGATGCATCCTTACCCGGACGATGTTGCTGGAAGACATAGCGCTCAAAGCTCTGGTTTGTTTCGACTTCACAGTGACTGTCGAACTTCTCTGAAACGGCCTTGAATTTGGTCTTGTCCTCGCTGTCGGCAAAAGTAAGCAAGTCGAAAATCTGGATGGCTTGGTCCCCCGCAGTTGATAGGAGTAGCGCGATTTTTCTGGCATCGGATGCATCCTCGAGGCCTGGAGGCCTCAGTGTAGAGAAGGAACCACTGCTTGAAGACCTGCCAGTTGGTGCCATGATTGCCGGAGATCCGTAGCTGTGGAGGTGCCTGGATCTTCTCCATGCCGCTGGAAGGCACTTGCTGGTCATCACTGAATCACTCGAGGTAAACCACTTAGAGAAAGTAGACGACTGGTACCATGTCGTGTTATTCACCCTGGGGTAACATGGACTGCAACTGGATGCAGTTGTACTTGAAACTAGGCACCAAACTTTGACGTTAGTTCAATACGTTTTATTGAACTTCTGGAGCAGTGCGTACAGCTTGCTGTGGGTTGACATTCTACTAATCTAAGTGTGCTAACTATAACCAACTAGACCAGACTAGCTCTGAGCCACGTGTAGAAAGGTGCTAACTGATATATACACCCTGACTGTCACCACAGTTGCCACTAGTGGGATGAGGCAGAGTGCTGATGCCTTGTGTATTTTATAGTGGGACACCACCCTCTAGTGTTCTGCCTGGTGATTAGTTGTGTTCTGTCCTGTGCGTTGATTGGCTGTACTGGGTGTCTGTCACTTCCTGTCTGTATCTCATTATGTGCATGAGTGCATATCATGACACAGTTTAGGTTCTGATCAATGGTAACCCCCAGGATGTTGATAGTTAGGTATTTAGCGTCTTGTTGAAGATGGATATTGCCTGACATAATATTACTTGTCTCTTGTAAGCCAAAACCTGGATATTGTCCATGTTTTGGATATGAACTGCTTCAATGTCTGAGGAGTTACGAGTGGTGCTGAGTATTGTGAAGTCACCAGCAAACACTCCAACGTCTGGGGAGGTGGTGTGATCAGGTACAATAGTGGCATTTAAGGGGCATCTAGACAAATATATGAATAGGATGGGAATGGAAGGATACGGATTCCGTAAGTGCATATGGCTTTGGTTTAAGCAGGTACCATGGTCGATGCAGGCTTGGAGGGCCGAAGGGCCTGTTCCTGTGTTGTATTGTTCTTTGTCCTTTGCTCTGACCTTATGATGGAATGGAGGTCATTGTTGAAGCAGCTGAAGACGGTTGGGCCTAGGGTACTACTCTGAGGAACCTCTGCAGTAATGTCCTGGAGCTGAGATGATTGACCTCCAACCACCGTAATCGTCTTCACCGCACTGAGTGTCAGCATCTTGTGGGCCAACCATTCAGCATGGCCATGTCCACCCCTTTGATCATACTGCAGGGATGTGGGGGTGTCCAGATGGGTGGTCTGGATGAGTTACCACATGACCAGTGGTCCTCAGAGCATTTCCAGGACACTGCGAGCAGTCAGCAGTATGAACAGCCGGGATCCTGTAAGTTTCAGCTGTAGGGTTTGGTTTAAATGAATGTATAGCAGTAATGCGGGTCTCAGCCAGGGCAACCTGATCCAAGGGGGGATATCCCGAGTTCACACACTTCCTACAAAGTTATTCCCTGCTTCTCCCAGGGGATCAGGTCTACACCCCTCTGCAAGCCTGACAAGTTCACAAAGTTCACTTACCTCCTTTCCCCCTCTTAACAGCCAAGGCGTCTGGTCATCGCTTGTAAATACTTGCACCAATTCACGCTCGCGTGACTTCCAGCTGTGAAGGGTGCAGCATTGCAAAGTGGTGGAGATTTGGTCCTCCAGGCAGTTTTGGGATTTATATGGTGCTGCCTACGCAGGGCACGACATTCACTGAGGCCAGAGGAGGGGCAGAGGAACATCGCAACAGGCCTGGTGCCCGGTGTTGAACCTGTTTTTAGTACGATGCTTGATTTTCCGCTGGATCGGGAAACCTGTTACTGGAGAATCCACCCCATCACATTTTCGGTACGGATAACCCCTAACTCCAAAACTTTTTCCAAGTTTGGGTGGATTGCGATCTGGATCATGCCGAATCACCAGACAGGAATCGCATCTTGTTTCTGCTGGAGACCACACTTAGAAATGTTTGGGGCCGTGAGTTTTGGAGGCCAGGTGGGGAGGCACAGGAAGTTATCATCTTGTGGGGGGAGGGGGTTGCCCCTCATGAACACAAAATATATACCCCCTTCCTTTTTCTCCATTCACATTGTGAAAAGACTCACTTCCCACTCTCGCCCATGCCAACTGCATTATGGGATGGGTGGACTAATATTTGTGTTAATGGGCTTGCTAACCAGCTCAATTTTCTGAAAATAACGTTTTGTTAAATGCTGGGTGAGATCTGATTTTGAGAACTGATTCTGGGAAGCAATGTGTTGAAGTTGGGTTCACAACCTGACTCACCTTATTAGATTTTACGTATGTGCGGGACGGCAGGATTTGCAAAAATAAAATCCCAGCCATGCTACTCCTGATAGTCTGGTTTATTTGTTATCTAAGGGAACAGAGAGGATAGATGTGAACGTACCAAGGAGGCCCAGCCAACCACGCCCACATGTTCTGGTCTTGCCCCAGACTTGCGGAGTACTGGACAGCCTTCTTCGAGGCAATGTCCAAAATGGTGGGGATGAGGGTGGAGCTTTGCCCGATAGTGGCGGTCTTCGGGGTATCAGACCAGCCACATCTATTCCTGTGGAGGAGGGCAGACCCCCATGCCTTTTCCCCCTGATTGCCTGCCATAAAATCCTGTTCCCAAAGCTGCAGACTGGCTGTCTGACCTCTCAGAATCTCTCCAAATGGAGAAAATGAAATTCGCCATGCGAGGGTCAGACGATGGCTTCCACAGAACGTGGAGCCATTCACCCAATTGTTCCGGGACCAGTTTGTGGCCAACGAATAGCAGAGGAATAGCCAGGTAGCCAAGAATCAGGGGAAAGTAGCCAAGGCATGAGAGGGAGAGATAGACCCGGGGGTGGGGGTGGGGAGCTAAAACTAAGAGAAAAGAAAGGCGAACCACAGGAGAAGAGGAGGGGAAAGGGGACAGAAGGGAGCAGAGACAGGGAACAATAGAGGAGAACCAGATAGGTGGGGTGGAGGCAAGGGAATGATGACCGGAAGGAGGGCACGGGAAACGATAACAAACTTGGCATCTACAGGAACAGAGAGCAAGGAAAATAAGGGCGAAAGATGGGCCAAATGGCCGAAGCGGAGGTGAATGTGAGATGACAACAGCAGCGAAAACCGTCTGGGAGAAGCAAGTAACAACATCAACACAAGATCCATTCGTGTATTGCCCTTTCTGTATTGGACATAACTGATGTAATTGTTTCTCCGGCACCCAAATGTATATGTACCTCCCTGGTCCACCCCCCCCCCCCCCCCCCCCCCCAACACACACACACACACACACACAGTCAGAAGCCTACTTATGTGTTAAAAATAATATTGCCAATTGTACAGAGTTGCTGTTGTTGAGCTAGTGCATAATACCCCGCCAGTTTTTTTTTGTGTTTTCTTCTCTTCTATATATATATATATTATTCTGTGTACGTAACTGTAAATATACTTTGTTCAAAAACCCAATAAAAAACATTTATTAAAAAAAACCTGAGGGAACAGCAATTACTGATGTTGGACGCCTCTGACTCCAATCTCACCTCCTTAGAACACTGACCCTTAAATGATTCATTTGAACCTCTGTAATAATGGGATCTGGCTTTGAATTCTCTGTCCGTGCGATTCCCTTTTCCCGCTGGCAACACACCCTGCACCACGGGTTTCCGGGCGGCATGGGCTGGCTTCAATAGGAAATCTCATTGACAAGGGATGATTCAATAGAGAATCGCGCCACCAGCAAATGGCTCGCCGCCAAGAAACACACCGCTGGGGGAGGAGAGAATCCAGACACTGATATATCTGCTACCTGGCCTAATACCCAGCAAAATTAATGCACTCCTGCTAAAATGCAGTGGAGTTCCAGCCTTTATAATTTTCTTTATTGTCCATTATTGCATTTGTCTGGAATACCTTTTTGCTTTTGGGAAAATAATTTTTTTTTGCAGGTCCATTAATTTCCTCTTTTAATCCATCCTTTGGGATTAACAAATTTTTTTATCCCTTTATTTAGTCGATATTTCTTTGTTAATTCCTTTAAGCGAAACAAAGAACATAGCTTTGTGATCTGCCTTCTTGCCTGCTAATTAATACAAGCATATAATTCTCAATACTCCAAATATGCTACATTACTACAAGATCACTAACTATTTCTGGTTCATTACTCATAATTAAATTGAATATTGCCTGTCTCCTTGTTGTCTAAAAGACTGTTGTTTTAGGAAATTATCAGTAAATATTTTCCCACATCCAATCACAATGTTGTCTTTGATAGTAACTTGGAGGTATTTTGGAGATATGTAATGAAGAGCTGCAGATTCCAACTCCAGTATTTAAAGGGCCAATCTAAAGGTGGATTTTGAAGGAGTTTGAATTGGAAGCAATAAAAGACAACGGCTGGGATCCTCCATTCCTCACTGCTCTGATCGGGAAGCCTGTTCGGGCGGAAAATGAAATATCAGCTGAGAAGCAGGATTGGTGCCGGGTGGCAAACCACTTCCCATTCTCTGCTCCCCTGCCACCAGCCATATCGTGCAACCTGCCCCACACCGACATGAACATGCAAACCGCCGATTTGCATACATTTCAATACGATAGTTAGCACTGCTGCCTCACAGCGCCAGGGACCTCGGTTAAATTCCTGCCTTGGGTGACTGTGTAGAGTTTGTATATTCTCCCTGTGTCTTCGTGGATTTTCTCCGGGTGCTGCGGTTTCGTCCCACAGTGCAAAGACGTACAGGTTAGGTAGATTGGCCCTGATCAATGCGAGAGGTTAGGATAGGGAGTGGCCCGAAGTAGAGTGTTCTTTCGGAAGGTCGGTGCAGACTTGATGGGCCAGATGGCCTCCTTTGCACTGTATGGATGAACCGCTTGGAAGCTTGTTGAGACTATTGACTGCTGGCAGTATCCAGGAAGTGCTCTGAGGTTTCCTGATCATGTGGAGACCCATCCAGCCCACCAATCTGGAGACCCACCTTCCCCTTAGCCTTTCACTCCACCTTTCCATGGCCACAGCTGCCTCTTCCCCTCTGAGGTTCATGTCAGCATCACAACAGAGTGTTGGGCCTGGGTTGGCAGTATCAGCTGGTCTTGTCTGTGGAGCAGAGGATGATAATGACTTGCTGTGAGATGGAATTTGGTGCTCCTCATTGTGTGACAAAGTCTGACTCCTGTATTTGGTGGCAGCACGGTAGCATTGTGGATAGCACAATTGCTTCACAGCTCCAGGGTCCCAGGTTCGATTCCGGCTTGGGTCACTGTCTGTGCGGAGTCTGCATATCCTCCCCGTGTGTGCGTGGGTTTCGTCCGGGTGCTCCGGTTTCCTCCCACAATCCAAAGATGTGCAGGTTAGGTGGATTGGCCATGATAAATTGCCCTTAGTGCCCAAAATTGCCCTAAGTGTTGGGTGGGTTACTGGGTTATGGGGATAGGGTGGAGATGTTGACCTTGGGTAGGGTGCTCTTTCCAAGAGCCGGTGCAGACTCGATGGGCCGAATGGCATCCTTCTGCACTGTAAATTCTATGATAACATACCTCTGTCCACCTGGATGATCCCTGCTTGTGTGATGGGGACTCCATCTCATGGGTCCTAAGATCTTGGAAGAGGGAGTGCTTGAAACAATGTGGACAGTAGCAGACACGGCCAGTTAAAAGACTGAGAAAATGAGAGCAGCTTCAGTGCGCACACTCGGTTTGAGAAAAAATCCACAGTGGCATCCCAGGAAAGGAATAGCTGATTGGTTGGTGAGTAACTCATATTAGGGAATGTGTCTAAATAGCTGAAATTTAAATAACTTGAAAAAGACAACAGTTACGGAATGAACCTTGGAGGATAAAGGAGAAGTGAATCTGAAAGCAGCACCAGGCAATCAAAAGAGCTGATTAGATGAGTACATTTATATAGTCTATAATAAAAAGGAGTAGAGAAGAAGGGCCCCAAGTTAATATTATTTGATATTAAAAGGATAAATTTAATTTAAATGGTAAGACATGGCAGCAGAGCTCCAAGTGGTCTGCTCTTCTTGCTTCATATGGGAGACAAGAAACATTTCCAGTTTCCAGGACCAGCATGTCTGCAGGAAATGTCTCCAGGTGCAGCTCCTGGAAGCCCGGGGTTTGGAGCTGGATCGGCAGCTGGGGACACTGTGAAGCATCCGCAAGGTGGAGAGCGTCATGATTGCACATATGGAGAGGTGGTCATACCGTAGCTACCAGGCAGAACAAGAGAACTAAGCAGGCACTGCAGTAATCTTTTGTGGCCATTCCTCTGCAAAACATATACAATTCTGGATACGGTTGAGGAGCAAATAAATTTGTTGCACCATGGTTGGTTCTGCTGCAGAGGGGGGGAGCAAAATATGTGGGAATGCAATAGTTATAGGGGATTCAATTGTAAGGGGAATAGATAGGCACTTCTGTGGCCACAAATGAGATTCCAGGATGGTATGTTGCCTCCCTGGTGCTAGGGTCAAAAATGTCTCGGAGCGGTTACAGGGCATTCTGGAGGGGGAGGTTGTACAGCCGATGGTCGTGGTACACATTGGTACAAACTATATAGGTAAAAAAAAAGAGGATGAGTTCCTGAAAGCAGAATATAGGGAGTTAGGAAGAAAGTTGAGAAGTCGGACCTCAAACATCGAGATCTCAGGATTACTACCTGTGCCATGTGCTAGTCAGAGTAGAAATAGCAGAATATATCAGATGAATACATGGCTGATGGGGGTGGTGTGAGGGGGAGGGTTTCTGATTCCTGGGGCATGGAATCAGTTCTGTGAAGGTGGGCATGTACAAACTGGATGGGTTACATCTGGGCAGGACCGGGACTAATGTCCTGGGGGAGCTACTTGCTAGAGCAGTTGGGGAGGGTTTAAACTAATATGACAACAAGGAGAATAATAAAAATTACAGGCAGAGAAATTAAAGGCCTGTATCACACTACAAAAATAGTGGGAAAGGACAGGGAACATTAAAAGGGCTAGCCTTCAGGTTTTGTACCTGAACGCTCAGAGCATTCAAAATAAAATGGATGAATTAGTTGCGCAGATAGCTGCAAAGGGGTATAATATAGTTGGGAATTAGGGAGACATGGCTCCAAGGTGACCAAGGATGGAGTCCATCCTCAAATATTTCATAGCACAGCTTTTGTAAAGCAATAGTATAATTTGACAAAGTCAGCATGGAATTACGAAAGGGGAAAGATTGATAAATCTGCTAGAATTCTTTGAAGATGAAGAAGTAGTGTTGACCGGTGTCGATTTGGTTTATTTAGTGTTTCAGAAGGTTTATTTAGAGTTTCAGAAGGCTTTCGACAAGGTCTCACATAGTAATCTGCCATGTAAAGTTAAAGTGCATGGGATTGCAGTTAGAGTCTTGAGATGGATAGAAAGTTAGTTAGCAGGAAGGAAGGAAAAAGTTGGAATAAATGGGTCTTTTTCTGATTGGCAGGCAGTGAGTGACTAGTGGAGTACCGCAAGGATTTGTGCTACGATCCCAACTGATCATATTATGTATTAATGATTTGGACGAGTGAACAAAATGTATTATCTCCAAATTTGCAGATGATTCAAAGTTGGGTAGGTGGGTGAGCTGTGAGGAGGAAGCAGAGATACGTCTGCAGGATGTGGACAGTCTGAGTGAGTAGGCACATGCATGGCAGATGCAGTATAATGTGGATAAATATGAGGTTATCCACTTCAGTAGCAAAAATAGGAAAGCAGATTATTATTTGAATGGGTATAAATTGAGAGAAGTGGGCACTCAGTGAGACCTGGTGTCCTCATGCATCAGCCTCTGAAAGTAAGTACACAGGTACAGCAGGCAGTGAAGAAGGCAAATGGTATGTTGGCCTTCAAAGCGAGATGATTCGAGTATAGGAATTGGGATCTTTTACTGTCATTTTATAGGGAATTGGTGAGGCCACACCTGGAGTATGTATCCTGATCTGTAGAAGGATGTTCTTGCTATGGAGGGCGTGCAGTGAAGGTTTATTAGGCTGATTCCTGGGATGGCGGAACTGACATATGAGGAGAGACTAAATCGGTTAGGATTATATTCATTGGAGTGAAAGGGGATCTCATAGAAAGGGATGAAATTCTCACAGGATGTGGAAGGGTAGATTCAGAAAGAATGTTCCCGATGGTGGGGGAGTCCAGAACTAGGGGTCATAGTTTGAAGACATGGGGCAAACATTTTAGGACTGAGGTGAGGAGAGATTTCTTCACCTAGAGAGTGGTGAATCTGTGGAATTCACTATCACAGAAAGCCGTTGAGGTGAAAACTTTGGGTAATTTCAAGAAGGGATTAGATATAGCTCTTGGGCTAAAGGGATCAAGGGGGATGGGAGGAAGGCAGAATCAGGGTTCTGAACTTGATGATCAGCCATGAACATAATGAATGGCGGGGTTGGCTCAGCGGGCTGAATAGCCTCCTCCTACTTCTATTTTCCATGTATGTTTGTCGGAAATGGTGATTGGTTTGGGTCCACTCACTGGGTCGCTGACACACAAAACAGCCTCACACTGCACTTCCCATGACCTGGCACTTTTAGGTGAGTTGTATGAATGTGGATTGTTCATGTGTCCAAGAGTCAAGTCACTCGCCACTAACCCACCCCCCCCCCCCCCCCCCTCCCCCCCCACCGCCTCCAGGCCACTGCTCAATACCCAGCCCCATCACTGGGACAGAGTTAGAGGCAGATCATACTGGTGGTGCAAATTTAATGATGCATATTTACAAATTGTGTCTCCTTCCCCCAATTTATATTTGATTAACTGCCCTACTGCATCCATGTCAACTTATGTATCATGTATATTTCTCATCTTCCGTGCTCTACTGCTCCTTTTAGGTATTACCCCAGACATCAGGAGTAGAGGCAGCCTGATGCTTGTCCTGGCCTTTGCCCTGTGATGCCCTGGTGGATGTCTTCTGGAGGGCCTGGGTCTGGATGGACCCGGCCGACTTTCGGGTGGCACAAGCGATGACATGTCACCCTGTTCTGCCCATTGCAGAAACGCCAGTGTCAGGTGAAGTATTGGCTAGTGTAGACTTGAGAGATGAACAGACACTTCCAACACTGATGAAGGTTCAACTCAATGTTATTAACTACTTCTAAGTAACTAACACACGATGACTGTGGGTCTAAATGATGCTAACTTAAACTAGAGGCCTGAGCCTTGTCCGAACCAGTTGATTCAGCACGTGTTGTAAGTCTGTGCTGGGGTGGATGAGTTATTGTTACACTCAGAGGCATCACCCAGAATGAGTGGGAACCGTGGTGCCCTCTGCCTTTATAATGTGTGTATTCTAACTGGTGATTGGTGTGGGTGTGTGGAGAATGTGCCTAGCTACGTGTGAGATGCGAAGACATATGTACAAAGCTATATACAGGGAACAAGATTATTTACAGAGGAAGGTGCCTGGTGCAGATGACTATCATGAACTGGAACAACCAACTAATCTATTTACAAATCACTGGATAACGAATGGAACAATAAAGGATATGGGAAAAAACATATCAGAGAGCCCATATGTATACAGAGTTCATAAGTTCAGTCTCTGAGGTGGGCGACGAACTCTGGTTGACCACCTCAAGGGTGGGGCAATGGCTGGCGCATCAGGAGCCGGGAGGGCTGCAGCACTGTCAGGGGCAGGCAGAGTGACCAGAAGCACCACACAGTCCACGGCGGGATCAGTAGAAGAGCTGGTCAGATGATCCCGTGACGATCCTGGAACCAGGCGAAGAGCACGCCTGTTGCAGCGCCGAATGGATCCATCCGGTAAGCGGACCAGGAAGGAGCGGGGGGGCCACCTGCCTTAGAACGACAGCAGGCACAGAGCAGCCACCATCCGGGAGGTGGATGCGAACCTTATCGCGTGGCTGGATGTCGGGAAGGTCAGCAGCCCGTGAGTCGTACAAAGTTTTCTGCTGCAGTGAGACATGTGCATGCGGTGGAGCACGGGGCCATAACCGAGGTTGGGAGAGAGAATTGATGGCACCGTCATTCTGAGGGTGCGGCTCATTAGCAGCTGAGCAGGTGACAAGCCGGTGGAGAGCGGGGCGGAGTGATAGGCCAGCAGAGCAAGATGGAAATCTGAGCCGGCGTCGGTGGACCCCCTTTTCCGCCTTCCCATTGGATTGGGGATATAGGGGACTGGACGTAATGTGCTCAAAGTTGTAGTGTCGGGCAAAGCCGGCCCATTCCTGGCTCACGAAACAGGAGCCATTGTCTGACATGACCGTCAGCGGAATGCCATGTCGGGCAAATGTCTCCTTACACAGCCGAGGATGTGAGATCCTGCAGCCTGATGACCTCCGGGTAACTGGAGAAGTAGTCGATGATGATGACGTAGTCCCTGCCCAATGCATGGAACAAGTCAATGCCCACTTTGGTCCAAGGCGATGTGACGAGCTCATGGGGCATCAGGGTCTCCCGTGGTTGGGCGGGCTGAAAACGCTGGCAGGTAGAGCAGTTGAGGACCACATTGGCGATATCATCATTGATGCCCGGCCAGTAGACGGCTTCTCTGGCCCTGCGGCGGCATTTCTCGATTCCTAAATGGCCTTCATGGAGTTGCTCCAACACTAGCTGGTGCATGCTTTGTGGGATGACGATGCGATCAAATTTCAGGAGCACCCCGTCGACAACCGCCAGGCCATCGCGGACGTTGTAAAATTGCGGGAATTGACCCTTGAGCCACCTGTCTGACATTAGGCGCATCACCCCCTGCAGAAGTGGATCAGCCGCTGTCTCGCGGCGAATTTGCTATCAGTCGGGCATCCACAGCTGGCAAATGGGAGGCTGCAAACTGAACGTGAGCGTCTATTTGGCAAATGAAGCCATCGTGATCACACGGAGTTGTGATCGACCTTGAGCGGGCATCGGCAACAGCAAGGTCCTTGCCAGGGGTATAGATCAGTTGAAAGTCATACCTGCGCAGCTTGAGAAGGATACGCTGGAGGCGAGGCGTCATGTTGTTCAAGTCCTTTTTGATATTATTTACAAGGGGGCGGTGGTAGGTTTCAACCGTGAACTGCGGAAGTCCATAGACGTAGTCGTGGAACTTCACAACTCCAGTGAGAAGGCCGAGACACTCTTTCTCAATTTGCGCATAGCGCTGCTCTGTGAGAGTCATTGCCCGCGACGCATACGCAACGGGGGCCAAGACGAGGCCTCGTCTCATTGCAGGAGCACGACACCAATCCCCGACTGACTGGCACAGTAGAGGTTTTGGTCTCTTTGGTCGGGTCGATAAAAGGCCAACACTGGGGCCGTGGGAAGCTTGGCCTTCAGCTCCTGCCATTCCTGCTCGTGAACAGGGAGCCATCAGAAATCTGTGGTTTTGCGAATCAGGTCTCTGAGGGCCGTGGTGTGTGAGGCGAGATTCGGGATGAACTTCCCGAGGAAATTCACCATACCCAGGAACCGAAGGACCGCTTTCTTGTCCTCGGGCGTCTTCATGGACGTGATTGCTGCAATCTTGTCCTCGTCCGGACGCACCCACTGGTGGGAGATGTGATCCCCCAGAAACTTGATACTCGACTGGCCAAAGAAGCATTTGGCCCTATTGAGGCGGAGGCCATGTTCGTGGATGCGCCTGAAAACATGCTGAAGGCGGGCAATGTGTTCCTGCGGGGTGGTTGACCAGATAATAATGTTGTTGACATATACCCGGACGCCGTCGATCCCCTCCATCATCTGCTCCATGATCCGGTGGAAAACTTCGGACGCAGAGATGATGCCGAATGGCATCCGTTGTAGCAGAACCTGCCAAAGGGTGTGTTGAACGTACACAGCTTCCTGCTTGACTCATCTAGTTGGATCTGCCAGAAACCCTTCGAGGCATCCAGTTTTGAGAATAGTTTGGCGTGGGCCATCTCGGACGTGAGCTCCCCCTGTTTCGGAATCGGGTAGTGCTCCCGCATGATATTCTGATTCAGATCTTTAGGATCAATACAGATCCGCAGCTCGCCAGACGGCTTCTTGACACAGACCATGGAGCTTACCCAGTCTGTGGGTTCCGTGACCCTAGAAATGACTCCTTGGTCCTGGTGGTCCTGGAGCTGTTGCTTGAGGCGGTCCTTGAGGGGCGCTGTGACTCTGCGAGGTGCGTGAACGACAGGCGTGGCGTTGGGCTTGAGTAAGATTTTGTACGTGTAACGGAGCGTGCCCATGCCTTCGAAAACATCATGGTATTGCTGGATGATGGAGTCGAGTTGCGCCCTGAAGTCTGTGTCAGAGGATGCAGACACATCGCTTGAAGAGAGAGAGTGTACTCTCTGCACTAAGTGGAGCAGCTTGCATGCCTGCGCACCAAGCAAGGAGGCTTTTGAGGCAGCAACAATCTCAAACGGGAGAATGACTGTGTGAGCACGATGTGTCACCTCAAGGCGGTAGGAGCCGCTGGCAGCGATGGCATTGCCATTGTAGTCCAGCAATTTACACGCGGATGGCAGGACAGCAGGCTGTACGCAGAGCTTGCGAATATCAGACGACGCAATGAGATTGGCAGAAGCGCCAGTGTGCAGGCGGAACCTGACAGGGGACCGGTTGACCGTAAGGGTGGCACACCACTCATCATCCTGGCCGACGCTGTGGACGTGGACAGGTTCAATGCCATGGTTGGGGGACATCCTGTTCGTTGTAACAACGCCGATTTGGAACGGTACCTGTGGGTCATTGCAGGCACAGTCGGAATCAAGGTCTAGAGTAGGTTCATTGATGGCAGGCTGGATAGCCCTGACGTCTCTGTGGGGCTGGGTGGACCTCCTAAAAACAGCAGGCAGGGAAGATCTGCACATTGTAGCGTAGTGGCCTCGTTTGCCAAACTGCAGGCAGCATCGGGACTGCACGGGACATTGGCGTTTTAAGTGGGCGGATCCGCAGTTGCCGCACGCCGGAGCGTCGGGACGTTCGTCGTGACACCGCGCATGCGCGGGGTGATCCAGCGTAGGGCGCACCTGCACGAAGCGGTCCGTGATGTCAGCAAGCTCGCTGCGCGTAAGCGCGGGACTCTGCGAAAAGCACGCGAAATGGCCGCCATCGTTCAGGTCCAGAGCCTGAAAAGATTTAATCTTTTGGATCCATTCTACCTCATAAGCGGCTTGCCGCGCCGTTTCAGCAGCCTAGATGCATGAGTAGCACGTGGAGGCATGCTCATGAAGTACACAGGTCTCAATGGCCGTGGGGAGAGTGAGCTGCTTTATGTTTAGTAGCTGCTGGCACAGGGGCTCAGATTGAACACCAAAAACAATCTGGTCACGGAGCATGGAGTCAGAGGTGGACCCGTAGTTGCAGGACTGCGCAAGGACGCAGAGGTGGGTAATAAAGGACTCGAAAGGCTCGTCCTTACCCTGAGGTCGCTGCTGAAACATGTATCTCTCGAAGCTCTCGTTGACCTCGACCGCGCAGTGGCTGTCGAACTTCAGAATTATGGTCTTGAACTTCGATTTGTCCTCCCCCTCGTCGAAGGTGAGCGAGTTGTAAATGTGCAGAGCGTGGTCACCAGCTGTGAAGAAGAAGAGAGCAATCTTCCGTGCGTCCGAGGCAGCTTCCAGGTCCCTGGCCTCGAGGTATAGCTGGAAACGCTGTTTGAAAAATGTCCAGTTCGAGCCCAGATTCCCGGCAATGCGGAGAGGCGGCGGCGGGCGAATGGAGTCCAGTCTGTAGGATGGCACGAGACTGGTGGAAGGCAGATCACTGAAAGGTAGGTCTCAGAAGTGCGAGCATCCCTCAGCTTCTGGTACCATGAAGTGTTGGCTAGTGTGGACTTGAGAGATGAACAGACACTTCCAACACTGATGAAGGTTGAACTCAATTTTATTAACTACTTCTAACTAACTAACACACGATGACTGTGGGTCACTAGAGACCTAAGCCTTGTCCGAACCAATTGATTCTCTCAGCACGTGGTGTGAGTCTGTGCTGGGCTGGATGAGATCTTGTTACACTGAGAGGCAGCACCCAGAATGAGCGGGAACCGTGGTGCCCTCTGCCTTTATAGTGTGTGTATTCTAACTGGTGATTGGCTGCGGTGTTTGTACATGTTGATTGGTCCCTGTGTGTGTCCATCAGTGTGTGTCTGCACCATGATATACTGGTGTATATTATGACATGAGGTGGGAGGGGGGTATTCGGAATGTGTAAAATGTCCCAGCACCTCCCCTGCGCAAAGCTTTGTTATGGGCCCCATGACTTCCTCCTCCCTCGGGGTGTTCGCTGGCCCCTGGGCAACTCCATTACGCTGGCCGGTCAATGGGGTTTCCCATTGTGAGCCAGGGTGCGCTCCGGCACCATCACCGTCAGCAGGCCCTGCCAATCCTGCTGGTCCACCCTCAGCCATGGAGCTCTGTGACTGTGACATGTCCCTCCGGCTAAGGTCAGTCAGTACCTAGCCAAAGCTTTTATACCCTTAAGCCATGGTTCTTTGTGAATAAGCCAAGCTCTGGAGCACCACAGCAATGTCCACCTGCGCCTGGGACATGTTCGCCTGTGGATGGGCCCTCCTGTCTTGCACCTTAGCCAGTGTTCGCCAAACCTTGGACATCCTGACACATGGCTCTACTTCTTGCCCCAGGCCTTCCACCGCGGAAGCCACTCTTTCAATGTTGGCCTGGATGTCGCGCATTTTCGACACCAAGCCCTGCACCTGAAGGCAAGTGGACTGCTCCAACTGTTCTTGCAGGTGCTGGAATGTTGTTGACACCCCCTCCTGTAGATTCTGGCTCTGAATTTGCATCAGCAACAGTGATGGGATCACCTTTTCTAGAGCGTCATATCTGTCTTGGCAGCAGCTGTTCCCTGGGATGGGGTAGCCCTCCAACTGTCCATACCCTCGAGAGTCTCTGTCTCCACATGATGTGCTGCAGCAAGTGTGTGGTTCTTACCAGACAGTGACCCAGGAGTCTCATCATTAAAATGTCCCACCAGAGCGTGTCTCTGCGATGGTGAATGGTGCAGATGAAAGCAGATGCCTTTCCCAGAGTGGTGCTCCAGGGTGTTCTGAGTGTCTGGATAGGGGACTGCGAACCCAGATGGTCCGGCCTCATCTGATGGAGATCCTGGAAGGCAGGGTCAAATCTGTGGAAGAGGATGAACTCACGTAAGAAGGGGACATCTGTGTTGCATTGGACTCGCACTTACTTGCCGTATGTCGAACTCCATGTCAGCCACTGCCATCACCGCAGCCTCCTCTGTGAGGTCCATGGCCCTTTCTTCAAAGTGGGTGTGGACCTGAACTTCTGGGATGCCCCCGTCTGTCATTTGATGCTCCCTCCTATTTGGGCCTGCTTTATTCTTGGGACACAGAAAGGACATAGTGAGATGCCGGCTCACCAGTCTTATGGGGGGTCAGGGTGGGGTTCCAGCTGGTGGCAGATGTGGGCAAAGAGGGTAGGACATGCATTGGGGGTTCCTGGAGGGTGGGGTTCTGAGGGGCATGCTGACAGGTAGGGTGTTACTGGAATATAGGGGATTGGGAGCAGATGTGAGGGGTCAAGGTTGAGGGTGGTGCCACGGGCACACAGGTGGCTACTCACCCGAGCTGCTCAAAGGAGATCATACATCTGGTTCTCTTGGTGAGGCTGTGAACACGCACTGCCTCTGCCACCTCATCCCAGGTTATATTCATTATAGATTGCTGCTGTGTGCACCCCACCCTGGGGAAGATGGTGTCTAACCTTTTCCCAACAGCATCAAGCATCCTGTCGATGTTGGCTTCCAGAAACCTGGGAGCGGTTCTTTCAGCAGCCGTCATGTTGGCTGCAATAACAATGTCGACTGCATGGAGTGTTTAAAAGCTGCTCCGGCTTGTTAGCCTCTCAGTGGACTCTCTGACCCCAGCGAATGAGATGCTTGGGAATTCGAGACTCAGGTGGGATGCGCGTTGCCAGCGTGCTGACCCATTGACATACCATGAATTGCTCCTCACTCATGCTTCCAGAGGCAGCGTAAACCAATCACGATTTTCCGACATAAACTCCGATACATGTTTCACAGCGGAGGAGGACTTAAATGTCTTAAATGTTAGTGCCAACCTGGCAGTGTCAACCTCGTAGTGCAGACCAGGCAGTACCAACTTGTGTTGGGGAAGTGCCAGGGCCAGGCCTTAGTCAGAGCCCAATGGGGGAAAGGTTAACATGTTGTGGGGAGGGTGAGACAACATTGCGGTGGGGGAGGAGGGAGTGCCGGCTATACCTCCGTGGTGTTAGTAAGGGGGTTGAATGCCAGCGGTGAATGTAGGGTGGGGTTGTGCCGGCGGCTATTGTCAATGGGGCTAGAGCTCTGTGATGGGGTCTGGGGGCCATTAGGCTGCATCGCTGATTGGGACACCCTTTGAGGATAGTGCCCCGATCTCTGTGGAGCTGCTTGCCGGCTCTACGATGCCCCACCCGTCAGAATGTTGACGTCAACCATGACCATTCTTTTTTTTCTCTAAGAGGCTTAATATTTGGAGAGAAAGTATCAAATTCTGGTAAGATTCTGCCCAATATCAAGGAGCATAGAGGTGTTCAGCACCAACTTGGCACAGTCCTTGCACAGAGCCTGGAGCCCATCCTTTCCAGCATGGAAGTATTGGCCAACTCCCTTTGCACACGTATGGACCCAGCCATCATGAAGTGTCTGATGATCAAGCTAGCTTCCTTGGCAGGACTTGCAACTTCCATCATATGTCTTAGTTCTACACTGGAGGCTGAGATTGAAATCAAGCAAGCTCAGTCGTCATTATGGCTGTGGATGCTAATGTGCAAACAGCACTTTAGCAACCTGCCCAATAACAGATTACTGCGATTGCCCCGCCGCGCCACATTTTAGCCCCGACCTGCTGGCGGGAATCTCCATTACGCCGGCCGATCAATGGGGTTTCCCATTGTGGGGCAGCCCAACACCATCAGGAAACCTCCGGGCACCTGGCAAAATGGAGAATCACACCGGCGGAGAATCCAGCCCATTATCTGTAATCTTGTAGTCTGTTGCTGGTCGTCTGTGCCCTCGGCTCTGGTCCGTCTGTGGATGGCGTGGATGGTCTTCGTCTTGACGGGTGAAGGTTTCACCGTTGTTGTTGGTTGTCGAATGTTACAGTCGAGAGAGCGAGTGGTGGGCTGCGCTTCATCTTTTATCTTTGAGATTGTCACGTGCTTTTTTGGCGGTCCCAGGTGAAGATCCAATGGATCGATCAGGTCTCGATTACCCTGATCGATCTTAGCCAATTGGGGGTCGACACCTTAAAGGCTGACAGGTCCTGGTCGGCCATAGCCGTTAGTGTCTGAGGCATGTAGCCCTTCCCAAATAAGGAAAGCAAGCTCCACTGAGTATGCCACTTATTGTCAGTTTCTACCTGGAGCACATTGTCCCGGGGTGGTCTTTTAATGGCCTTTTATCCTATGTTAGTTTCTGCATAAGTCTGAGCTGCAGCCCTTTGTATACTTGCAGGCTGCAGTCTGTCTGTGCTCAGGCTTGGCCAAATTTCTCATTGATCTCTGCGGGTGGCCATTTTAGGTGGCCACATATCCCTCTTCTTGATTCTGAATGCAAAGCGTGGTGGATCACAGACTCAGACCAATACCTGCCCTGTATCCACTGTCACCTGTCGGTCAAGTAAGGCCCTAACGTTTGATTAATTACAAACATAAAAATATCCCTGAGCTACAGTAATCTATGCATAACACTTAATGAATTCTCCCTTAACTGTTCCAATTCAAAACAAAATCCCATATACCAAAAACTCCTTTTCGAGGACATAGCCGAGCACTCTGCATTCTCATTTGAATAAGACTGGCTTTTCCTGAGATTCTGACCCTCTTCCACCAGCAGGTTTAAAACCTTCCAGAAAGCAAAGTATATCTTAAAAGCTACCACCAAGGTGATTTTTACTGGAACAAATATTTGAAATGAAACTAGAGAGCGACAGGCCAAAATACTTCTTTTTCCTGTCTGAGTCCACAGCAGTCAAATATGAAAGCGAAACCAACAACAGCTCACAGAGCCACAGCCCAGCTCCACCCACACAATGACATCACTGAAGCAGTGTGATAAGACAAAAACCTTTCTTAAAGGGACACTCCCATGACACAATCAAATGTATGAGGCCCACCCCGGCCAGCATGTCATGTTTTATGCAGAAGGTCTTATCGGTGATGTCGCTGTGTGCTGTGCCGTATTTGTTTTGCTTTTGGAAGATGATCAAGCAATACTTCCCTGCTCCCTTGTATGCCACCCAAATGATGTCTGTGTCCAGGTTGCGTGCCTCTATGGTGCAATTTAAGGTTGTGCTTGTTTGGAAGCCACACACAGCATGTTCATTCAAATAGACTGGGTACGGGCATGTGATTATCTCATCAGGTTGCTAACATCAATTTAGAGTGGTGCTTATAAGCCTCCCTTCCTTCTCCACTGCATAGGGTAGAGTCCCATCATGTCCCACCAGAGTCGCCAATTATGTTGTACCTTCTAAACCACAATGTGTATTTAACCCGTATACAATGGACAAATGATCGCGCAAGTTGTTTAATACAATAATCGTTTATTACAAACAGACAAAGTTAATATTAATCAATCACACACACACACATACAAGTTGCATTCTAAACTAATTCACTAAAACAACCTTAACTTAACTTCCAGATGACTGGCAAGTACAGTGCAGATTGTAATCTTGTAGTCTGGCAGTGCTGGATGTCTGTTTCTCGTCTTCTGTGTCCTCAGCTCTGGTCCCTCTGTGGATGGCATGGATGGTCTTCATCTTGGCAAATGAAGGGTTCACCGTCGTTGTTGGCTGTTGAAAGCTCCAGTCGAGAGAGAGAGTGGTGGGCTGCACAGCACCTTTTGTCACTTGGATTTTTGCGTGCTTTTGGACGGTCCCAAGTGAAGATCCAATCGATTGATCAGGTCTCGATCACACTGATCGATCTTAGCCAATTGGTGGTGGACACCTTAATGGCATGGCGGCCATAGCCGTTAGTGTCCAAGGTACGTAGGCCTTCCCAAATAAGGAAAGCAGGCGCAACTGAGTCTGCCACTTATCCTCAGTTTCTACCTGAAGCCCATTGTCCTGAAATGGCCATTTAATGGCCTTTTTCCTATGTTAGTTTCTGCATAAGTCTGAGCTGCAGCTTTTGTATATTTGCAGGCTGCAGCCTGTCTGTGCTTAAGCTTGGCCAAATTTCCCATCGATCTCTGCAGACGGTCATTTTAGGTGGCCACAGGTGGAATCCTGGAAGGATCTGCAGAAAAAGGCATTGAGTTCAGTGATCATGTTGATCCTGCTAACAGCCCGCAATCATACGTTGCCATCAGATACAGCAGCACACAAGTCTTCTTGCAGGAAGCTGCAGATGTCTGCTACCATCTGACACAAAAACCTGAGCCCCCTGAAACACTGCCTGCATGCCCTATACTGTGACCGGTGGTGTCTGTGAACTACACTGTTCCGCTGCTCCCCTCTCCAGCTTGAGGCCTCTCAATAGGTGAATGCTACTATCATTGCTGCTACTCCTGCTGGTCATAATGATGTCTAATCTAAAGCACACAAGGTACTTCCCATCCGGATAAGATTCTGAAACCTCCAAAGAGTAAAAAGTAGACTCTCAGCTAAAGCATTGTGAACAAACCCTTTTCAGCTAGTTGGTAAGGATGCAGCTGCAAGCACTTAATATTTCTCGCAATATATCCATCGGTTTTAATCAGTCCTTTAATAACTAGTATGCTCTCTCCTTCTTTCACTGGTCCATATCATGAGACTTAGGAAACCTACAGATGCGACATTAAATTGA
Organism: Scyliorhinus canicula; assembly: GCF_902713615.1. Taxonomy (NCBI): domain Eukaryota; kingdom Metazoa; phylum Chordata; class Chondrichthyes; order Carcharhiniformes; family Scyliorhinidae; genus Scyliorhinus; species Scyliorhinus canicula. Next base: position 121,448,584 of record NC_052153.1, on the reverse strand, counting down.
GAACTGTGTTGAAATATCACTCCAGTTGAGTGAAACCATGTGTTAAAAGACAATTTACCTCTCCCAAGGGATTTTGTACTGGCAGCCTTAAGTGCACTAGTTAAATGGGGAAGTTCATGCATTGCTGCTGCATTCCCAATTTGTTCATATTTTTCCTGGATTTAACCTCTACACTCTCAACCAAACCAATGTGTTACGTAGTTCTATTCCAGAACCAGCTCACCCTTAGCCAAGCTGTTCCAGTACAGTTGCAACACTTGCATCTACCAGACAGTGTGGAATATTGCCCATTATGGCCTGACCTCAAAAGCAGGAGAAATTCAATCTGCCAATCATTGTCTACTCTCAACCATTAGCAAAGTGATGGAAGATGCCAGCGGCAGTGCTAGCAAGCCCCAAACTACTCAGCAACAACCTGTTCGCTGATGCTCAGTTTGAAGTCCACCAGGACAATTTGAGTCCTCACCTCTTTACAGCCTTCGTACATAGACAAGGAGCTGAATTTCAGTGTTGACATCAAGGCAGCATTTGACCAAGTGTGGCCTCAAGAGGTCCGACCAAGAAGTCAATGGGAATTAGGGAGGAACTCTCCGTTTGGTTGTAGTCATACCGAACAAAGGGATAAGAGAAGGAGTTGGTCATTCGTTTCTGGGAGCCTGCTCTGCCATTGAATCAGTACATGTTGATCTGATTATGGCTTCAACTCCACTTTCTTGCCTGCTCCCAGTAATACTTGAATTCCTTGTCAATCAAAAATTTGTCTAGCTTAGACGTGAATATATTCAATAACCCTGCCTCCAGTTTTCTCTGTGGAAGAGTATTACAAAGATTAATGAACCTCCAAAGAATATAATCCCAATCTGCTCAACCTTTCCTCCAAGGACAAAGCCCTGATCTCAGAATCACTGGGTGCTGTTGACTGTGTTGGCATGCTGAAGTAGTGGTCTCAAGCTGATACTGGAGTGAACCTGCACCCACTGAGCCCAATTGTAGTGTTTCCACAGCTGCTTTGACAAGTTCAGGAAATTCATCACAGAGAAGGAACCAAACTTAAACCTTCCTGGGCTATTTGGCTCTGTACAATGTCATATGATCCATTTACCCACTGAACCATTTGGAAATGTTTTGGTTTGAAGTTGCACTGTATGTTCTGGCAAGCATTCAGAGAGTTAAAATAATATGCCACTCTATCATTAGGTAATGGTTGTAATTCCCTTTGTAATAGTGTGGGAAAAAGCTAATCAACTTTCCAACTTTTTAGATTAAATTATATTTAGACCACAAAACCAGTCAGAATTAGTTAACTGCATCCAGCATATTTGAAGAAGATAAGCACATGTCTCATATTCTGACTGTGTACACAATTGGCCCTGGGTTTTGACTTTGCAACAATTTTCCAGACCTTGGAGGAAGCACACATTTGGGTGAACAACCCCCTCCAGTTCTTTGGAATTTAGCTGTAATACTCAGACGTGTTTTAACTTTTGAAATAATGGCTCATGATGCTGCATGTGAAAATAAACAAACTGCCCTGATGTCGGCAAAGGAAGCGACTGGCATCAGCTGCAGCTGGCGACACGAGAAGGAAGCTTCCACATCTCACTTTCCCAGAGGCACCGACACTTGTTTATTGCTGGCTTACTGAAAGGAAATAATTTTCACACAAATCTGACATGAAACCTGACGTCAAAAAAGTTGGCTACGAGAACTGTACTCTTTCTCATTGTCCATTATTGTATTAGTGCATTTCGTTTTGAAATGTCAATGTGGAAAACAAAGTACAATATCGTTTTTACAAATTTGTTTGAGTTCTTTACTCAAATGCTTTACTCAATCAATGCTATTGCTGTGTGTCGCCACTTGTACCATGAGATGTGCTGTTACTGTATTTATTTTGAACTATTCTCACACTGTAGCTGTCTGCACGCACTCTGCGACATCCACCATCCTACTGCGCCTATGTTGGCTTCTCTTTCTGCTCCTTCCATTTTGCCCTCTGGAAGAGATCTGTGTGGCTTTTCAGTTCTCATCAAATGGAAACATTCTGACACTTTCTTTTCTTTTTAAAAAAATTTAGAGTACCCAATTATTTTTTCCAATTAAGGGGCAATTTAGTGTGGCCAATCCACCTACTCTGTACATTTTTAGGTTGTGGGGGCGAAACCCACGCAGACACGGGGAGAATGTGCAAACTCCACACAGACAGTGACCCAGAGCTGGGATCGAACCTGGGACCTCAGCGCCGTGCACTTTCTTTTCTAGACGTCAATGTTTAGGGCCACTTTTGCTCTTGCAACTTCAAACACCGCTTCATTAGTTTAAAAATATATATTTTTACTCAAATAAGGATGTACATAACAACATACAAACAGTCAATAAATAATAAAATAAACAGTAAGATGTTTAAAACGCCAGGTTAAAATCCAACAGGTTTGTTTTGAATCACTAGCTATTAGTCCTGGTATTTCCAAAACTCCAAAAATGTCCTCAAGATGTCCAGGAAATATTTCCACCTCCACCATTTTTGATCATGTTTTAAATACTGAGGTCCATGACCAGAATATGTGAACGTGGTTAGCTGGTCCTCTTTTACTCTACTCACATTTATCTTCTCACTCTGTGAAGAATATGCTCATTCTTTCCTGTGTCATATGTTATCGTTATGTACTATCGTTAATTGTATTAAGCTTGTATTGTAGCACATGAAGATATAGTATTGATTGGTATTTATGGTCTGCATATGGATTTTTTAACATATGTCTTAGCATCCATATTTCAAAGGCCTCTATTTTCTTTCACAGATATTTACTTACTGTCCAGGAAAGTGGGTAGAACTCTTTCTGGTGACATTCGGGATAATTTTCAACTTCCCCTCTTGGTGATTACCCAAAGATAAAGGCAAATTACTGTGGATGCTGAAATCTGAAACAAGAAAGAGAGAATACTGGACAATCTTAGCAGGTCTGACATCATCAGTGGAGAGAGAAGGGAGCTACCGTTTCGAGTCTGGATGACTCTTTGTTGGTGGTGATTACCTGGCTAAGTGGACCACAAACCCCCTGTAGAACGCTAATTGGTGTCATTTTTAACTTTCATTTACTGCATAGTAACCCGGTGGAGTGAATCGCTCACCCTGTTGCTAAAAATTAAATTTGGTTGCGTTCTATAATAGGTGGACAATCTGATTCACCGGATCACCACCTAAGTAGCAATGGTTAAAATTACTCTCCAGGTATTTGCAAGAACTGCTGAACATCATTAATTTAACAATGTTAAAATTGGCCAAAGAAGCATGGATTTAAAGAGCAACATTAGGCCAGTGTATTTTATTTAGATTTTTCACCTACATTTTTATCTCACTTCTGTTCTCTCACATGGCCTCAGATAGGCAGTACCATTTTTTCATTCCCATTCCCAGTATTTTTTATGAATGTTTTTTTATTGAGTTTTCATATTTTATATATGACAAATTACAAGTTATTAGAGAGAGAGAAAAAAAAAAGGAAAACACAAAAATTTTTTACATGAGTATTTACAGGTAAGCCCATTCCCAGTATTAACCTGGAATCTGAGATGCTGTGTTGACTTCTCCTAAAGCAAATGCTGATTTGGGACCTGTTAACATTGAAGTGGGACTTATGGCAAGATAAGATAGGCAACATCACATGTTTTGTCCTCCCTTTGGGCAGCATGTTCACAGCACTCGACACCCCCACTCTCAAATTAATAAAGCCCTGAAGAATTAAAGTGGCAAACCTAAGCATCAAGCTGCCCTCAAATACTTATCCATTTAGCTGAAAAGTAAATATCCTCACAGATGTTATTTTGGATGTTACTGGTATACCAGAAAAATACATTTTGAATTAATTTCAGATTCAGGTTCTGATTTCAACTCTCAAATTTAAAATATCGATTGCCAATTTTCTGCATAGGGTTAAATTGGTTGTTTTTGATCATATAAGAATCCACTGGGCATCATCCTAATACCTGCTAAAAAAATCAATTATTATTCTTGTGCAGATATTGAGATTTTAATTGTTAGGGTTGACAAACTGGTAAATTTGTCTTTGCCACATGTGTTGTGTGACTTTGAGGAGGCAACACTGCAAAATATCATTATTTTGTGGGTCACAACTGCATTTTGTACAAGCTGAATGAAGAATGAAAGTAAATTGACATCAGTGACAATGCACAGTAGACTCTTTAGAACATCTATGGCAGCTATGTCTAGAAAATATGTAACACAGTGCTTATCATTTTGTTTATCCTTAATAATGATTAAATAAGAGGCTAGTTTAGCTCAGTGGGCTAGACAGCTGGTTTGTGGTGCAGAACCATGCCAGCAGTGCGGGTTCAATTCCCATACCAGTTGAGAATTCCGAATTCTCAAACAGGCGCTGGAATGTGGCGACTAGGGGCTTTTCACAGTAACTTCATTGCAGTGTTAATGTAAGCCTACTTGTGACAATAAAGATTATTTATGCATTTAATAATGAGCTATGAACAGTGTACTTTATATTAGTGCATTATTGTACAACGATGAAAAATCCATGCTGCTGTAAATGAACCATTGCCATAGCCAACGTTCACCTTCAAGCCAGGTTTTCCTGTTGTACAGTTACCATGTACTACTTACTGTCTGATATACACACAGCACCACAGGCCTGTTAGGAGCCTTTCGTATTTTGATAAAGTTGAATAATGCTGTTTGATTGTCTTGGCAGGTCAAGGAAAAAAGTTCACAGTGGTTTATCTCTGATCATTCTCCTTCTTCAGGAGATAACACTTTGTAGAAAGTGAGGGCTAATGGAATAAATGCCCTTTTTGTGTTCCATGTTGTCCTTTCCCTCAGTAAAGTCCATCTCTCCCTTGCCCCTCCATTGACACTTGAGTCTTCTCCTCCATTAAAAACCTTCATTAACATTCACCTCTTTGATCGAGCCATGAGATGTATGGTTAGATCTTTGGTTCAATATCCATTTTGCCCCAGATGCCTCTGTGAAGCAGCTTGAGGTTGCAGACATTTGTAAATACAGTTGTTGTTGAATAGCCTTGAATAGCTCAGTGAATGGAAGCTATATTTGAGCTAGCCTGCCTGATGTTATAACTCTTTAAATCATTTTAAAAGCACAGAATGCTTCCAGCCATTTTACATAAACATATGTATTTTTATGAGCATAGGGATTATAAACATATGCATGAATCCTAAGAGTACTTTTACACTTCAAGTTAAGCATTGGTGCAAATCAATTTCCAGCAATACTGAGCTTGCACTGTAAATTCAGAGTGCCTTCACAAAGAATATGAGTGAGGCTCCCTGGAGGCAGAGGGTTCACACTGCTTCAGTTTCACACTGTGCAGAGTAAATCTAATGTAGTGTCAAAGCTGGTTTACAATGTGCTCAGTACATTGATTCAAATGCTGAAAGAGTAAGGACCCTCTCTCCTCCCTGCTCTCCAAACATTTAAGTTTTTTAAAACTCTAGAGAACTCTGCACATGATTTAATACAGATATGTGCAACACTCTCTCTTAAACAAGACAGCTATCGTCCCAGCTGGACAGGAGTCAGTAAATACTGCTCTGCCTGGGCTGAACCTGAACTGTTGCTGTTACTCCTACGCTGGTCATAGATGGAAATATCCACCGGACATGTGAATATACTAATACAATCTTTACCTGCAAACCAAGGTTTTTGCAAATAGGGATATTTGATAGAAAATTAGGAAACCTCCTGGTGGTGTGCTGGTTAAATTCAAGGGCCGGTTTAGCTGGGGCCGGTTTAGTTCAGTTGGCTGGACAGCTGGTTTGTGATGCAGAGCGAAGGCCAACAGCACAGGTTCAATTCCCCTACCGACGGAAGTTATTCATGAAGGCCTCGCCTTCTCAACCTTGCCCCTCGCTTGAGGCATAGTGACCCTCAGGTTAAATCACCACCAGCCAGCTCTCTCTTTCAAAGGGAAAAGCAACCTATGGTCATCTGGGACTATGGCAACTTTACTGGTTACATTCGTAGAAAATTACTTAATCCATCACTGTGACATAGTTGTTGATCTATTTAGTACAAATGAGCTAATGACTGCACTAAAGAAATGGGCAACAAAATGTGTTGCTGGAGGTAAATAAAACCTTCTTGCAAATATGGATGTAAAGTACAAATGTTTCCACAAAGATTTGTATAGTAATCACTGTGTAGGGGGTTGGATTCTCCGCCGGTGGGATGCCCCAGTTTCCGGTAGCCCGGGGGTTTCCCGAAGGTGTGGGGCTGCCCCACAATGGGAAACCCCATTGACCAGACGGCGTAATGGAGCATCCCGCTGGCGTGCTGAAACAGAAATGTGTCGCGGCGGACAAGAGTATCCAGTCCATGATCTCACTCCCAGGTTTTGAACCTAAATCTTTCAAAAATTAGTGTCTTACAATTTATTGGATCACGTACAGCCCAGCCCTGCAAACATTAATGTGCCACCCATCTGTAAATGCTAATCAGGTAGCGAGCCATTCCCTTCACATGTGACAGGCACCGCGAGAAACAAATTTGAAGCAAGTGCAGATCCTTCCACATGTAGCACAGCTCGAGGTCTCAGCCTGAACACTTCGCCACCTTGGAGTTGGCTGAGCATTCCTATTGGTAACATCCTTCCTGAATTCCAAAAAAAAACACCTTGGTCCAGGGGCCTGCTCTTGCTTGTCCCAATTCTTTTCAAGGATCAGATGCACAACAAGACAGACAAACCCCTGGCACATTTCAAAAGTCACTGGCCTTACAAGCCCAGGCAACAAGCCCAAATTATCATCAAACTACCACCAATATTCCTGCTATCCGAATGCTTCAAGGTAGTAGAGCAACTAATCTTACAATGAATCAAAGCAGAATTGGAGAACATCCTAAGTCCAGACTAAGCAGACTTTCGACAAGGAAGAGGCCCATGTGATCAGGTCCTCACATTAGCCACATGCACTGAAAATGGCTTTCAAAGAAATCTCAGGGGCTATTCTCCTTGACCTCACTGCAGTGTATGATACAGTCTGGCTCATTGGTCTACTTGGCAAAATGTCAAGAGTTCCCCCTCCCTGGGAGGGGAATGGCTACTGTGGTACAGATAGTTTAGGGTGTATTTAGATGACAAGACTGCTGTCTGGAGGAAACAGATAAATAAGCTATCAAGGGGTCTGTATCAGCCCCAATCCTGTTTACCTTGTACATCAATGACCTACCCCAACCCAGTCCTGGAATGTTATCTATGCAATGTCATCTGCTTTGCCATATAGGCTCATACTTTCCCACAGCTGGAAGACACAGTAAACAATGATATTGCAAATCTGGCCAAACACTGCAAGACATGGGGCGTGATTCTTTGACCTCGTTGCATTCTCACTTTTTCCGAAAAGAGGCAGGACAGGCTGAAAATGAGAACTGAGCCAGACGCCAAACAGTTTGTGATCAACTGGTCTGCTCCCGTAGCGAAATCGGGATCTCTCCGTACCGTGGTGAGAAACCAATTATCACCACTCAAGCCCTATTTCCATACAATTAACGAGAGGGGCCCCATATCCAATGGCTTCCTGTGACTCAGTGGCCTCCCCAGCAAGTGGTCACACTGGCGCAAATTGTACTCTCTTTGAAAAACGTGAATCTGGCAGAAGGGCTTCTGCGGAGAGCCGAGGAGGTGAGTAGCCATCTTTGTGCTCAGGCAAAGAGCCCAGGGGTGCTGTGCTTGCTGCCCCAGTCCTCCTTGGAGGTGGGGGATATGCGGCGTGGGGTGGTGGGACCCTCCACAGGGGTGGGCCGCCATGGAAGATGCTGGGGGTACAACCGTATGCTGCACCAGCATGTCAACCCCTGGTTCGTGTGTATACATTCCTGCGGCAACTCTTGTCTCTGCCCGTCTGTCCCACCGATGCCCTACATTAACAGGAAGGGGTTCCACTCCCTGAACAGGTAGTATTGAGGAGGTGGGGAGGCTGCAGAAAGATTTAGACAGTTTAGGAGAATGGTCCAAGAAGTGGCTGATGAAATTCAACGTGGGCAAGTGCGAGGTCTTGCACTTTGGAAAAAAGAATAGAGGCATGGACTATTTTCTAAACGGTGACAAAATTCATAATGCTAAAGTGCAAAGGGACTTGGGAGTCCTAGTCCAGGATTCTCTAAAGGTAAACTTGCAGGTTGAGTCCGTAATTAAAAAAGCAAATGTAATGTTGTCATTTATCTCAAGAGGCTTGGAATATAAAAGCAGGGATGTACTTCTGAGGCTTTATAAAGCACTAGTTAGGCCCCATTTAGAATACTGTGAGCAATTTTGGGCCCCATACCTCAGGAAGGACATACTGGCACTGGAGCGGGTCCAGCGAAGATTCACACGGATGATCCCAGGAATGGTAGGCCTAACATACGATGAACGTCTGAGGATCGTGGGATTATATTCGTTGGAGTTTAGGAGGTTGAGGGGAGATCTAATAGAAACGTACAAGATAATGAATGGCTTGGATAGGATGGACGTAGGGAAGTTGTTTCCATTAGCAGGGGAGACTAGGACGCGGGGGCACAGCCTTAGAATAAAAGGGAGTCACTTTAGAACAGAGATGAGGAGAAATTTCTTCAGCCAGAGAGTGGTAGGTCTGTGGAATTCATTGCCACAGAGGGCGGTGGAGGCCGGGACATTGAGTGTCTTTAAGACAGAAATTGATAAATTCTTGATTTCTCGAGGAATTAAGGGCTATGGGGAGAGAGCGGGTAAATGGAGTTGAAATCAACCATGATTGAATGGTGGAGTGGACTCGATGGGCCGAATGGCCTTACTTCCACTCCTATGTCTTATGGTCTTATGGTCTTAACATCCAACTCATCTGTGAACACCACATGAAGATCATGCACGTGTGTGCCCGCTTCCCAGGGAGTGTGCATGACAGCTGCATCCTGGGGCAGTCGGTCATCCCCGGCTTCTTTGAGGACCACCCCAGGAAGGGCGACTGGCTCTTGGGGGATAAGAGCCAATCCCCTTGGCTGAGGGTACCAGGTCCTGGCTCATGACGCTAGTATAGAGGGTGGAGACCGAAGTGGAGACCCGGTACAACAAGGCCCATGTGGCCACTCGGGCTGTCTTTGAGCAGTGCATCGATAGTTCAAAATGCAGTTCCGATGCCTCAACCACTCCGTTGGTGCCCTGCAGTACACCTCCCAGAGGGTCGCCCGCTTTATGGTGATCTGCTGTGTCCTGCGCAGCAATGGGGCGAGGTGCTGGATGTTGGGGATAAGAATCATGTGGCCACGTCCAAGGAGGGAGTGGATGGCGACGAGAATGATGAGGCGGTGCTGGACATCTGAGATGGAGACAGCCAGCTGCTTACCTCGTCCTGTTCCCTTCCATGCCCCTGGCGGGCATCCTCTGCGGGCTCTGAGGCCAGAGAGCCCCGGCAACTAGTCAATGACAAATGCACAGCTGTGCCATCCTGTCTCGTGTGCTGACTTTGAGATGCGGCCTCACTTGACGGGTGGATCTCTGGGGAGTTGGTGGCCACCATCACCACTCCATGAGACGGGTCCAGATTGGCACTCAGCGTCCCTTCCTCCCGGTTAGTACCCATAGGGCCCTGGGGCTCACCTTTGGATGGTGGAGCATCTGGTTCGAGCCCCAGCTGCCCCTGCATTATCTGACTTGGCCAGCCATTGCGGCGCCCCGATGTCTGCACCAGGTTGTGGACACCCTTGGCTATGCTCCACTGTGATTGAGCCATTCTCTTTTCTAAAAAAATAATTTTTATTGGAATTTTTTGAAAAATATATATCAACAGAACAATAATAATAATAAGAATAAACACCCCCCGGCACCCGTAACACCGCATGTAACAAACCCCCCAAACCCAATAAACAACAAAATAAATTAACAATAAGCAAATAAACTTAAACAATACCCCCCTGAGACCCCCCCCCCCTCCTTTCCCCCCTTCCCCCCCGGGGTTGCTGCTGCTGCTGACCTAGTTCCTTATCGTTGAGCCAGAAAGTCGAGGAAAGGCTGCCACCTCCTAAAGAACCCTTGTACCGACCCCCTCAGGGCGAATTTGACCCTCTCCAGCTTAATGAATCCCGCCATGTCATTGATCCAGGTCTCCACGCTCGGAGGTCTCGCATCCTTCCACTGCAGCAAGATCCTCCGTCGGGCTACAAGGGACGCAAAGGCCAAAACACCAGCCTCTTTCGCCTCCTGCACTCCCGGCTCCACCCCAACCCCAAATATCACGAGTCCCCAGCCTGGCTTCATCCTGGACCCTACCACCCTCGACACCGTCCTCGCCACCCCCTGCCAGAATTCCCCCAGTGCCGGGCATGCCCAAAACATATGGGCATGGTTCGCTGGGCTCCCCGAACACCTAATGCACGTGTCCTCACCCCTAAAAAACTTGCTCATCCTCGTCCCGGACATATGAGCCCTGTGCAGTACCTTGAACTGGATGAGGCTAAGCCTCACACATGAAGAGGAGGAGTTCACCCTCTCTAGGGCGTCCGCCCATGTCCCCTCCTCAATCTGCTCCCCCAGCTCCACTTCCCACATAGCCTTCAGCTCCTCTACCGACGCCTCCTCCACCTCCTGCATCACCTGGTAGATGTCAGACACCTTCCCATCCCCGACCCACACCCCCAAAATCACCCTATCCCTTACCCCCCGCGGGGGCAGCGAAGGGAACCCCTCCACCTGCCGCCTAGCAAACGCCTTGACCTGAAGGTACCTGAACATATTCCCCGGGGGGAGCTCAAATTCTTCCTCCATTTCACCCAGGCTCGGAAACCTCCCATCAATGAACAGGTCTCCCAACTTCCTAATGCCCGCCCTGTGCCACCCCAGGAACCCGCCATCAATGTTCCCTGGGACAAACCGGTAGTTCCCCCACAGCGGGGCCTCCACCGAGCCCCCCACTTCCCCCCCGTGTCGCCTCCACTGCCCCAGATTTTGAGGGTAGCCGCCACCACCGGGCTCGTAGTGCATCTCGTTGGAGGGAGCGGCAACAGCGCCGTTACCAGTGCCTTCAGGCTCGTGCCTCCACAGGACGCCCTCTCCATCCGTTTCCATGCTGCCCCCTCCCCCTCCATTACCCACTTACGTACCATCGGGACGTTAGCCGCCCAATAGTACCCAGAGAGGTTGGGCAGCGCCAGCCCCCCTCTATCCCTGCCCCGCTCCAAAAAGACCCTCCTTACACTCGGAGTCCCGTGCGCCCAAACAAATCCCAGAATGCTGCTGTTCACCCTCCTAAAAAAGGCCCTCGGAATGAAAATGGGGAGGCGCTGAAACAAAACCAAAAACCTCGGGAACACAGTCATTTTAACGGACTGTACTCTACCCGCCAACGACAACGGCAGCATGTCCCACCTTTTAAACTCCTCCTACATCTGCTCCACCACCCTAGTAAAATTAAGCTTGTGCAGAGTCCCCCAGCTCCTAGCCACCTGAACCCCCAGGTACCTGAAACTCCTCACTGCCCTCTTTAGCGGGAGCCCACCAATCCCCTCCTCCTGATCACCCGGGTGTACAACAAACAGCTCACTCTTGCCCAGGTTCAATTTATAGCCCGAGAAACTCCCAAACTCAGCAAGAATCTCCATCACCTCCGGCATTCCCCCCACCGGGTCTGCTACATACAGCAGCAAGTCATCTGCATACAGCGACACTCGGTGCTCCTCCCCACCCCGCACCAGACACCTACACCTCCCCAACTCCCTGAGAGCCATGGCAAGAGGCTCAATTGCCAACGCAAAAAGCACGGGGGACAGGGGGCACCCCTGTCTCGTCCCACGGTGGAGCCTGAAGTACTCGGACCTCCTCCCATTTTTCGCTACACTCGCCATTGGGGCCTCGTACAGCAACCTCACCCATTTAATAAACCCCACCCCAAACCCGAACCTCTCTAACACCTCGCACAAGTACCCCCACTCAACCCTATCAAAGGCCTTCTCCGCATCCAATGCCACCACAATCCCCGCCTCTCCTTCTGCCGCCGGCATCATTATCACATTTAGCAGCCTTTGCACGTTAGTGTTCAGCTGCCTCCTCTTCACAAAACCCGTCTGATCTTCATGTATCACCCCCGGCACACAGTCCTCTATTACAGTGGCCAAGATCTTCGCCAGCAACTTGGCGTCCACATTCAGCAGTGAAATTGGCCTATGTGAACCGCACTGCAAGGGGTCCTTAGCTCGCTTCAGGATCAGGGAAATCAGCGCCTGTGGCATCGTCTGGGGCAACACACCCCCCTCCCATGCCTCGTTAAAGATCCGGACCAGCAGGGGGCCCAACAGGTCCGCGTATTTCTTATAAAATTCAACCGGGAACCCATCCGGTCCCGGCGCCTTCCCCGACTGCATGTGGCCAATCCCTCTGACCACCTCCTCCAACTCGACCGGCGCCCCCAGTCCCTCCACCTGCTCCTCCTGCACCCTTGGAAATCGCAGCCTGTCCAAAAAGCTCTCCATTCCCTCTCCCACCACCGGCGGCTCCGACCGGTACAGTTCCCTGTAGAAGTCCCTAAATACCCCATTTACCTCAGCCCCCTGCCGCACCACATTCCCACCCCTATCCTTCACTCCACCAATCTCCCTAGCCGCGTCCCGCTTGTGAAGCTGATGCGCCAGCATCCTGCTCGCCTTCTCTCCATACTCGTAGACCACTCCCTGCGCCTTCCTCCACTGTGTTTCCGCCTTTCTGGTGGTCAATAAATCAAACTTGGCCTGCAGGCTACGCCGCTCCCCCAGCTACCCCTTCTCTGAGGCCTCCGCGTACCTCCTAACTACACTCAACAGCTCCCCCACCAGTCTCTCCCTCTCCCTCCTCTCCCCCCTCTCCCTATGGGCTCGGTTGGAGATCAGCTCCCCCCTAATCACTGCCTTTGGAGCCTCCCACACCATCCCCACCCGGACCTCCCCAGTATCATTGACCTCGAGGTACCTCTCGATACATCCCCGGACCCTCCTACACACCTCCTCATCAGCCAACAACCCCACGTCCAGACGCCAAAGTGGGCGCTGGTCCCGCACCTCCCCCATCTCCAGATCCACCCAGTGTGGAGCATGGTCCGAAATCGCAATAGCCGAATATTCGGCCTCCTCCACCCTCGGGACCAGTCCCCTACTCAGGACAAAGAAATCAATACGGGAATAAACCCTGTACACATGGGAGAAAAAAGAGTACTCCTGAGCCCTCGGCCTCCCAAACCTCCAGGGATACAGTCCTCCCATCTGGTCCATAAACCCCCTCAACACCTTGGCTGCCGCTGGCCTCCTGCCTGTCCTTGAACTAGAACGATCTAGTAGGGGATCCAGCACCGTATTGAAGTCTCCCCCATGATCAGGCCCCCCACCTCCAGGCCAGGAATGCGGCCCAACATACGCCTCATGAAACCAGCATCATCCCAATTTGAGGCGGACACATTTACCAACACCACCCTCTCCCCCTGCAGCTTACCGCTCACCATCACATATCTGCCACCACTATCAACCACCACCTCAGATGCCTCTAACGCCACCCTCTTCCCCACCAGGATCGCTACCCCCCGGTTCTTCGAGTCGAGCCCTGAATGGAAAACCTACCCCACCCACCCCTTCCTTAGACGGACCTGGTCCGCCACCTTCAGGTGGGTCTCCTGGAGCATGGCCACGTCCGCCTTCAGCCCCATCAGATGCGAAAACACCCGGGCCCGCTTAACCGGCCTATTCAACCCCCTCACGTTCCGCGTGATCAGCCGGATCAGAGGGCACCCCCCCCCCCCCCCCCCACCCCCACCCCCCCCATCAACTAGCCATGGCCCATCGACTGCTCGCCCCTGGCCAGCACCCATTTGGCCCGTTTCCCACGGCGACAGAATCTCACCCCGACCCCCCCCAACCTACACCAGCTCCTCCCTGGCCAATCCAGCAGCAACCCGGTATCCTCCCCCAGGCTAGGACCCCTCCTAGCCGCGACGCTCCCTCCATAGTACTCCCGTGAGCCAGCTGACTTCTGCTGACCCCGGCAGCTCCCTCCCTAACTCCGACCCCTCCCGATATGAGGTCACCCCTCCCCCCCCCGCATCAGCTCCTTGGCACCGCTTCAGCGCAGGAAAACGGATCTGATATCCACGCCCCTTGCCACCAGCTCCACCCCCCTCGTCCCGCAGCACGGGAAACCAGAGGAAAGCCTGCGCTTTCACACTGCCCCCCCCCCCATCCCCCCCAACGCAGCTCCCAAACAGCAGTCCCAACCCATCCACCAACCCCGTACAAACAAAAACAACCACGAACCCCAATACCCCCCTTAAGACACAAAACCATAACCAACATCATCCGAAAGCGAGAGAAAAAAAAACAAACAGAATAACCAGCAACAGCATAAACAGTGATACAGAAAAAAACTCCCACAGCCCCCAATCTCTAGTTCAAGTCTAACTTTTCAGCCTGCACAAAGGCCCACGCCTCCTCCGGGGACTCAAAATTGTAATGCCGGTCCTTGTAGGTGACCCACAGGCGCGCAGGCGGCAGCATGCTGAACTTCACCTGGTTGCCGTGGAGCACCGCCTTTGTCCGGTTGAACCCAGCCCTCCGCTTAGCCACCTCCGCACTCCAGTCCTGGTAGACGCGCACTACCGAATTCTCCCACTTGCTGCTCCTCTCTTTCTTGGCCCAGCGCAGCACACACTCCCGGTCACTGAACCGATGGAACCGCACCAGCACCGCCCGCGGGGGTTCATTCGCCTTAGGCCGCCTGGCCAGTACTCTGTCGGTCCCCTCCAGCTCCAGGGGCAGATGGAAGGATCCTGCCCCCACCAGCGAGTTCAGCATCATGGCCACATAGGCCGGCTGGTCCGACCCCTCCAGCCCCTCCTCGAGGCCGCAAGTTCTTCCTCCTTGCTCGAAACTCCATCTCCTCGAAACGATCTTGCCACTTTTTGTGGAGCGCCTCGTGCATCTCCACCTTCCCCACGAGTGCCGAAACCTCATCCTCGCGCTCAGAGGCCTGCTGCTGCAACTCAAGTATCGCTGCACCCTGAGTTGTCTGGGTCTCCAGCAGCTTACTAGTCGTTACCTTCAGGGATTCCAACAACTCCCCTTTCAGCTCCGTAAAATAGCGCAGAAGGGCCGCCTGCTGCTCCTCCGCCCACTGCCTCCACTCCTCAGGGGCTCCACCGGCCGCCATTTTGTCCACCTTCCCCCTTTTCCCGGGGAGCTGCTGCCGTTTTTCTCCTCGCCCCACTCCGAGTCCGCACCATAAATCCCGGGGGGTTTTGCTCCAGACCCCTTTATCCACCGGGAATCGTCGAATCAGCGCCGTTTGGGACCCTTAAAAGAGCCCACAAGTCCTATTAAAGCGGGAGCTGCCGAACGTGCGGCTTAGCTACGCATAGCCTCAACCGGAAGTCGATTGAGTCATTCTCTGCAGTAACTCAGCAATGCCCACCTGTGACTGGGACAAGCTCTGCGGCACCTCTGCCATTCCCAGCTGAGAGTGGGACATATTCCACAGAACCTCATCGAGATCAGCCTGTTACTGGGTAACATCCCCCAGCAAGCTGGACATTCTTCCAGGATCCTTAGCCATGGCCGTCACCGACTGCGCGCTTGGGCACTTTCACTCATGGTGACGACATCATGCATCAGACTTCATTGCGGTCGCCACCCTAACAGTGTTGGCCTCAATGCTACACATTGCCGGTTCCATCTCCTTCACCCGTAGCCTCGGGGTCTCTTCCAATCTGCTTTGGACCTGCTGGAGTGTCGCTGACATCTCCCTCTGAAAGCCCTGACTGCACCCTAACATCTCCATCAGCTTCAGGTAACCCTGAACCAGAGGCTCAGCATCAGGCTGGGACATAGCTGGATCCTTGAATCCAGCAGACCTTTGACTGCTGACTCGCCTGGGGGTTCCTGCCTCCACCTGATGTGCATCAGCAGTGTTTGATGCTCACCAGATTGTGCCCCAGAAGCCTGACCACTAATGTTTCCCACCGAGGTGCATGCATGTGTGACAACTGTGACACATTGATCGTGTTGAGGTGTTCTCTTGGGAGGCTGGAGAGGGGGCCACCCGGAATGTGCCGGCACCATCGGCTGGAAGATCTGTGGACAAATGGACATGTGGTCATTTGGAGGGATGGGTCAGTCATGTGGTGATATGTGATAAAAGGAGGAGCCATGGAACACAACAGGTGGGATTCTCCAATAATGGGGCTACGTCTCTACGCCGGCGTGAAAAGTGTCGCCAACCACTCCAGCGTCAACGATCCCCGATAATGGGGAATGTTTCCCTTCCTGGGGGGCTAGGATGGCGCCGGAGTGGTCCCCGCAGCTCCAGCCGGCGCGGAACGGCCAGTGCAAGTTCGCGCATGCGCGGAACGGCTGGCGTATTTAATCGTTTGTGCACTATGGCCGGCGTATTTCCGCGCATGCGTGGGGGTTCCCTTCTCCGAGCCGGCCCTTGGGCAATATGGCGGAGTCCTATAGGATCCCGGCGTAAAATAAGCCCCCACGGAAGCAGCCTGCCTGCCGATCGGTAGGTCCCGATTGCAGGCCAGGCCACCGTGGCCCCCCCCCCCCCCCCCCCGAGGCCGGCCTCCGCAGACTCACCTTCCAGGTCCCGTCATGTGGGACCTGAGTAACCCACACCGGAGGGACTCAGCCAAAATCGTTGGCCACTCGGCCCATAGATCGGGATGGGGGGTTGTGAAGGAAAGGTTGGGGGGTTGAAGGGAGAGGGTGGGTGAAGGGAGGATGTGGGCTCATGGAGAGTTCGAGGGGGATTGCTCGTTTGGGGGCGGAAAGGTCTTGGTGGTGGTGAGAGGTGCTGGTGTCTACTCACTCTTGCTGCGCTGTGCAGGTCATTGATTTTTGTACTCCACTGGAGGCCAGTCCTCCTGGTCATGCTGCCAGAGTTCACTGCCACGGCCATCTCTTCCAAAGCAGCACTGGCTGCCCTGTTGCTCACTCTCCGGGATCTTCGGGCTACTGGACATCCCTCCTGGCCTCCACCGCATCCAGGTGTCTCGGCAGGTCTGCACCGCTAAATCTTGGGGCAGGTCTTATTGGCGTTATGGCTTTAAGCTGACTGGGCCTGGCTGGGCAAGAGCTGTTTAAGTGCTGCTTGACCTTGTTAGCGGGGGACTGGCAAGCGCTGTCCCGGTGAATCGGCTGGTGAGTCTTCATTTGCGAGAACTCCCTGGGCCTCATTAAGTGGACCAATTGAATAGCATTCTCGGCCTCGCTAGGTCAAGCGCAGGAAAGCTCACGGCAGTTCCCGCTTGCGACCACCTTTAGAAATTTTTCAAGAGAATTGTGCCCATGGTGCCTACAACTGGATACTTGTTAACCAGTCTCTAGTACATACCGTCTTCACAATGCCAGCGCTAAGAGGGAAATGCATATAGAACATAGAACATAGAACATTACAGCGCAGTAAAGGCCCTTCAGCCCACGATGTTGCACCGTCCTGTGATACCCTTCTAAAGTCCCTCTACACTATTCCCTTATCGTCCATATGCCTATCCAATGACCATTTGAATGCGTTTAGTGTTGTCGAGTCCACTACTGTTGCAGGCAGGGCATTCCACGCCCTTACTACTCTCTGAGTAAAGAACCTACGTCTGACATCTGTCCTATATCTATCTCCCCTCATATCACCTTGGATGGACAGAAACTGAAGTATGATCCTTGTCCTGTTTTTCTAGGTACCCTGACAGAACATTCACATCACCTCATCAAGAATGCATTAAAAAACATTTAAAAATGCAATATATTCTTCAGTACAGAGGAATTAGGAGGAGTAGGACATTCCCCCCCGATCACTGTGAACCACACGTGTGGCTAATGATGTCCTCTCTGTGTCTCCACAGGAGACGCTCTTGCACAATCGTCGGTAGAGGGCCCAGACTGGCGACGGGGTGCCGGACATTGCAGGTGGGGTAGCCGAGGACAGAACAGTCACCAAAGCAGAGGTTGGCGGAATCCGCAGAGGGGAGGCACTACTGGGCACCACCCGAAGGGCCTGTCAAACATGAGTTGTTATTGCCTTACTGAGTTGTGTTCTGTGGCTTCCCTGATCATGAAGACATGCATAGAACATGGGTGTGTGGTTGTAACAAGTATTTATTCTTA
Source organism: Scyliorhinus canicula (assembly GCF_902713615.1). NCBI lineage: Eukaryota > Metazoa > Chordata > Chondrichthyes > Carcharhiniformes > Scyliorhinidae > Scyliorhinus > Scyliorhinus canicula. Next base: position 121,430,474 of record NC_052153.1, on the reverse strand, counting down.
ACACATGGGAAGGTAACCAGCAATCCTATGGACAGACAATTATCTCTGAGCCACTGTGGAACTAAGGTGTGATACGACCGTCTTGATGTCCATCCTGCTACCAAGCGAGCGGTCTCATCCATCCCCTGGTATATATATATTATATATATATGGCCCCTTATGCTTGCTGTGCCATAATGGGCAACATGGTGGCACAGTGGTTAGCACTGCTGCCTCATAGTCAGGGTCCTGGGTTCAATTCAGGCCTTGGGTGACTGTGTGGAGTTTGCACTTTACCCCATGTCTTTGTGGGTTTCCTCAGGTGCTCCGGTTTCCTCCCACAGTCCCAGAAAATGTGCAGCTTAGGTGGATTGGCCATGCTAAATTGCCCTTTGTGTCCAGGGATGGATAGGTTTGGTGGGGTCACGGGGGATGGGGGGGGGGGGGGGGGGTGGCAGGGCATCAGCCTGGGAGGGGTGCTCATTCAGAGGATTGGTGCAGACTCGATGGGCTGAATGGCCTCCTTCTATGCAGTAGGAATGCTATGATTCCGTGATGAGATCATGGCTGATCTAATTATAGTCTCAGCTCCTTCTAACTGTCTAACCCCTATATCCTTTTACTCTCTTATAAATCAAGAGTGCATCCAACTCAGCCTTAAAAATATTCAATGACCCTGCCTTCACCACATTGCTCCCTGGGAAGAGAATTCCACAGATTCATGACCCATTCAGAGAAAAAATAAAATATCTTAATCTCCATCTTAAATGGGAGACCCCTTCAGCAGAATTCTCCATTGGCAGGATCCTCTGCTCCACCGGCAGCGCACCCATGCCTGCGGGTTTCCCGATGGTGTGGGTGGCTACAATGGGAAATCTCATTAGCCGGCTGCGGGAATGGAGACTTCCCTTTGCCGACCGGGGGCACGCCACACCGGAAAACGCGGCTGGCGGACGGGAGAACCCGACCATTAATTTTAAACAGTGTCTCCTAGTTCTAGGCCTTTCCCTAAGGGGAAACGTACTTCCAATGTCCACCCTGTCAAACTGGCTAGGACCTGATGAGGACCTCTGCTCATAGCAGCACAGATGCACCTGCAGAATACCACACTGCAGTATGGGATTGATTTTCCTGCACCAAACCTACCTTTGTGCAACTCAAATCAACAATGTGCATCATCACAGGCACTCCTCAACCAACTCACCTCTCCTTGGCTCCCAGCCCGAAACAACATTGCTGCCTTCCTCCAAATTAGGAGGGTAATTGCATTAAGCAACCGACTGGAGAAGATCTACAGCAACCCAAACCTTCTGTTATTCAATCAGATCCTCAACCCACCAGCAATTTGCCTTTCCACATGTCATCCCATCTGGTTAAACCCACCATGCTGAGGAACAACAGCTGAGCACCAATAGCAAGAGGCTTTGGGGACTGTCTATTGCCGATTGGTTGAATGCTCCCTTCTTTCCTACCCATTCCCTCCCTTATACACACGGCTTCCCCCTCAACTGCCCCGCTCTGTACCTATGCCAAATCCTCTCACTAATCTGTCCAAATCCTCTCCCTAACCTTCCCAAATCCTCTCCATAACCTTCCCATATCCTCTCCATAACCTTTCCAAATCCTCTCACTAATATGTCCAAATCCTCTCTGTAACCTATCCCAAATCCTCTCCCTAACCTATCCAAATCCACTCCCTAACCTATCCAAATCCTCTCCCTAACCTTCCCAAATCCTCTCCCTAACCGTCCCAAATCCTCTCCCTAACCTTCCCAAATCCTCTCCCTAACCTTCCCAAATCCTCTCCCTAACCTTCCCAAATCCTGTCCCCAACCTACCCAAATCCTCTCCCCAACCTTCCCAAATCCTTTCCCTAACCTTCCCAAATCCTCTCCGTAACCTTCCCAAATCCTCTCACTAATCTTCCCAAATCCTCTCCCTAACCTTCCCAAATCCTCTCCCCAACCTTCTCAAATCCTCTCCCTAACCTTCTCAAATCCTCTCACTAACCTTCCCAAATCCTCCCCCTAACCTTCCCAAATCCTCTCCCTAACCTCCCCAAATCCTCTCCCTAACCTATCCAAATTCTCTTCCTAACCTACCCAAATCCTCTCCCTAACCTTCCCAAATCCTCTCCCTAACCATTCCAAATATTCTCCCTAACCTATCCAAATCCTCTCCCTAACCTATCCAAATCCTCTCCCTAACCTTCCCAAATCCTCTCCCTAACCTATCCAAATCCTCTCCCTAACCTATCCAAATCCTCTCCCTAACCTATCCAAATCCTCTCCCTAACCTTCCCCAATCCTATCCCTAACCTACCCAAATCCTCTCCCCAACCTTCCCAAATCCTCTCCCTAACCTACCCAAATCCTCTCCCTAACCTTCCCAAATCCTCTGGTCCAGGATCCCGGAATTATCTGCTCTGGGGATCCAAGGCCTTTGGGTCCCTTCACTTACATTCCTGACAGTGACCACTGATGCTTTCCTGGATCTCCAGGGACAGATAGAGTTTCCAGCCATATGGAGCATTGTCTGCTTACGAAACTTGAAGTTGGGCTTGAAGAACTCCATTTAGCCACTAACAAGACCACTTCTTGGCTCCGTCGCTATGCACATGCTAAATAAATAATGTGCACATGCTAAATAAATAATGTGGGTTAATTTTTACTGTGGACCAGTATCTCTGTTGTTGAAATTGAAACTTACATTGGAAGAGGTGCACCAGGAAGCTGCGAGGTCTGGACACAACACATGCTGAAATTGCCCAGGAAGTTTAAAAGTCTGATAGACCAATTCCACTCCCAAGGATCTTCCATGAATTTCTCTGATCTTGAGAACAGGATCGAAGACTTAGGCAAAATATATGTGACTTAGCTGCACGGTTACCCAGAAAATATTCCGCTCGTTTTCTTCTCAAGTTGAATGAAGGATGGGAATAAATGCTGGCCTGGCATGAGATGCCCACATCACATGAATGAATAAAACAAATACCTGGTCTAACTTAGCATAACTAAACTAAGAATGACAACTGACACCCGGCCCAGCAATCACATCCCCTATCCGACCTAACCCAGCTACCTTCCCCCAACCTGACTGTCTCTCTCACCACCACCCTCCTGACCCCACCCAACTACCCTCCTGACTGTCACAACTCTCTCTCCCAACACCAGCCCCTCAACCCATCCCAATGGCTCACTCACTGACCCACTCACTCATTCACCACTCACTCACCCACTGACCAACTCACCCACCCACCTACCTACCCACTCACCTTCCCATCCATTCAGCCCACTCATCCACTCACTAACCCACTGAAAAACATGCAACCTTTAAAAAGGAACTGGTTGCGACAGCTAAATTCATAAAAAGGGTGTGCGGGGGCCGGGGGTGGGGGGGCTCTCTGGTTTGGGCCTGTAAAGCTGCTGCTGGGAAGGTCTTGTGATGCAGCCTTCACTTTCAGCCAGAATCTCTGGGTTTAAGTCCCATACCTAAAGCTGTGTTCACCATGTGGTCAAACAGGTTCATTATAAACTTGCAAGTCCTTCCAATACGTCTATGATAGGTGGTAAGAATGGGAGATTCTCTTGGTTCGCAGAACCGTGTGGTAGCTGCAGAGCAACAACCTCCCTCCACATGCGAGCTTTTGCCACGAGCTCTGTGGCAAACACGCACCTTACTTCAAGGGACTACCAGAGACAGAGAGAAGAGAGCTGCCTACAATGCACATGAAGAATTGTGTTTATATATATAGAGAGAAAACAATGACGGTTATAGCAGCAGCAAAGGGCATTTTGTATAGTACTTGACATGAATTGTTTAAAACTTCTTTTTTCTTTGGGAATTTTAATTTTGCTTCCAATCATTTTTTCAATAAAGTTCCCGAAAGTTACAACAGCAAGTGAGTAATTAAAATCTATAAAAATTTTGAAATAAAATGCATGATCTTCACTGAATATTACATGGGAGAGGCTGATAAATGTTGTTGTAAAATATTGCCTTGCTCTGATAAGAATCTTCATTTTATACACAATTTTACTAATGCATATTTAAAAGAACATTTATTCTATTTTCCAAACATTATGGAATGCCATTTAAATTGATGTTTTGGGCAAAACTGTGGCAGAAGATTTTCCGCTTGACAGGTTGCTACTACATTAATGACTAGAGCTATTCTTAAGTTACATTAGTGATGAATTCCGTGGAGTTATAAATGCATCATCAATATTCATCGCTGCAGTCTTTAAGTATGCAAACTATTTGGATATTAGCATTATTAGTATCAGATCATAATCCATAATGCAAAGACTGTCACTAAGACTGAATGGAAAAACAATTAAGATTTTATAGTCAAAGTGCTGCTGTTATCATCTGTCACTTGTTCTAAGCGCCAGAGTTACAGTGAATTTTTATTACCTTCAGTATCCCATTGTTTATTGTTTGCCTCTTCTGTCACTTAATTTGAACACATTTGTCAAAACCTTTGATATATTTTCTAATGCGTGAAGTTCAAGAATTTTTCTTTGCTGAATTATTACTGTGCGTCATAAAAGTTCAGTGAATGCTTCTGTAACTTTACTCAAAGGAAAATATGATTGTTGCGTGTGCCTATTGATTTTGTACTCAGTTGGAGGAATTAGCGAGCCCAGCAGTTTAGGGAAATTGAATTAACATCAGTAGAGAATGGGGCAAAATATCAATCGCTCTTGAAAACAGGTACAGAGATCACAATGCGTGATCAACCCATGCCTGTTGCTTCTGGTGCATGAAAATTTCTCGCTGCTTACTTATTTAAATGATTACATTGTGCAGCCAGTGCCAAGATTGTCACTGATTGGTTGCATGCCTAAATAAAGGGTGCAACATTGTGAGCTAAAGCTAGTTTAATGGGGAGGGTTATTTTGGCTAGAGCAGGTGCTGGAAGTCAGTTCCACCTGGGAATACAAAGAATGGCACAACATGGCAGAGAGCCAGCTCCAAGGTACTTCAATGCAGCACGGAAATTCTTGGTGCAGTAGTTGGTTAGGAGGAGAGTCTCCTATCCATAGGGGGCTAGGAGACCCTCCAGACAAGATCTGAGAAGGCACTGGGAACAAATAGTTGCGTGGCTCAATGTTAGCAGTGTTATCCAAAGGCCTTGGATACACTTTATTGATCTCATACGAATGGATAAGATCAGTGAGACATCTTCAAATGTCAAATCCCACCAACTGCATCACCAGCCTTGCACAACACACAATGCACCACATCCCCATTACTCATCTACCAAGAATCCCAAACAGTCATAGCTCAAATCTACCAGTCATAGGTTCCCTTCACCCCCACACGCTTGACACTGCTGCAAGCTTCGCACCCACATCTCACATCTTGTACACATTGCCAGTTATTTAACTGTGACAGCCTCTACAACCAGACACATTGCACGCTCACTGACAAACCTCCCTCTTGCAGGGCAAGGTGGCACACATTGCAGGCAGCAGAAGCGAACTGGCAGGGGGAACACACAGCCTCATGTCTTCACCACAATGAAGAAAGCAATGCTGCCATCAATGGAGACTGAACAGTCTACCTAGGCCCACTCCCCCGCCTTATACCTCTAACTCTAGCTAACCTTTGGACACGTAGAGGCAATATGGCATGGCCTATCCATCTAACCTGCACATTTTTGGATTGTGGGCGGAAACTGGAGGACCCAGAGGTAACCCATGCAGACACAGAGAGATCGTGCAAACTCCACACAGTCACCCAAGGCTGGAATTGAACCTGGGTCCCTACCACTGTGAGGCAGCAGTGTTAAGCACTGTGCCACCGTGCTGCCCATAATCTCTCCTAATTTATAAACTGCAGACAGTATCAGCATGCACCTTGGATTCCCCACAAGCTCTCCTCACTACAAGCCCACTCTTCACCCTTTCTCCTTTCCAGTATCCAAGAATGGAAAACTGACCAAGCAGTGGTAAAAGAGCAAGCAATGGAAGAGCAGGAAAACAGTGATAAAGAAGTAACACCATCACCCGCTCTAATACTCACAGCCACCGTCCTACCCCTTTCCCCCCTTTCTCCTCCCGGTCCGCCTCTCACTCCCTCCTCACCCCCCCTCCCTCCCAGTGCCCCTTCAGCGATCCTCAATCTTCTAAGAAACAGACATAGAAAATTGAAGCAGGAGGAGGCCATTTAGCCCTTCGAACCTGCTCCATCATTCATTATGATCAGAGCTGATCATAAAGTTTTTGAAAAATAAATTTAAAATACCCAATTCTTTTTTTTCCCAATTAAGGGGCAATTTAGTGTGGCCAATCCACCTACCCTACACATCTTGTGGTTGTGGGGGTGAAACCCACACAGACACGGGGAGAATGGGCAAACTCCACACGGACAGTGATCCAGAGTCAGGATCGAAACCGGGTCCTCGGTGTTGTGAGGCACCAGTGCTAACCATTGCACCATCGGGCTGCCCTAATCATAAAGTTAAATACTCTGATACCGCTGTCCCCCATATCCTCTGATTCCTTTACCCCAAGAACTTCTGTCCTGAAGTTGCACAATGGATGCGATTCTCCGGAAAGATTTCTAAGTGTGCTAGCAAGCGGGAACTGCTGTGAACTTCCCGACACTCGGCCCAGTGATCCCGGCAACGCTTTCAATGTTAATTGATCCACTTGACGAGGCCCAACGGGCTTCTCACCGAAAATGAAGCTTCATCAGTCAATTCGCTGGCACCGCGCTCACCAACCCCCGGCGAACAAGGTCGAGCAGCACTTAAGCAGCACTTGCTCAGCCAACCCCAGCCATTTTGCAACCATGGTGCCCAGGAGACCTGATTCAAGATTCAGTGGTGCAGACCTTGGGAGGCTCTGAGACGCAGTGCAGGCCAGGATGGATGTCCCATTTCCCCCAGAGGGTCCGTAGGGTTAGTCACAGGACAGCCAATGCTGCTTGGGAAGAGGAAGCAGCAGCTGAAAGCTCCAGATGTGTGATCAGGAGACCTAGCCTCCAGTGCTGAAAAAAAAGGTCAATGACCTACACCAGACGGCATGAATGACCAGACACCACCTCACCCCCCACCCCGCTGAGATCTTTCTACTCCTATGTGAGCATCCACCCCCCCAAACTCTCCATGTGACCCCCCCAATCCTCCCTTCAATCTCCCCCAACCCTTCCTTCACACCCCCCTCACACCACTGTGAACCATGCATGTGGCTAACAATTCCCTCTCTCTGCCTCCTCAGGAAAAGCTCTCCCACATCTGTCAGGAGGGGGCCCAGACTGGAGGTGGGGTGCCGGACTTAAGAATCCGCCCCTCCTTTGAGGAGCGGGCCATGGAGGTGACTGAGGTGGCTGAGGACAGGGTGGTCACCCACGCGGAGGTTGGTGGACGTCTCATAGGTGAGGAACCACCGGGCCCATCCTGGGGGATCTGTAAATTGTGAGTTGTTATTGGCTTACTGGCTGACCCATTCTCCCCGCTGACCACATGTCCATTCTCCCTTAGATTCTCCAGCCAATGAAAAAAGAAAAGAAAGAAAATCGCTTATTGTCACGAGTAGGCTTCAATGAAGTTACTGTGAAAAGCCCCTAGTCGCCACATTCCGGCGCCTGTCCGGGGAGGCTGGTACGGGAATGGTGCCGACTCATCCTGGGTGGCCCCCTCTCCAACCTCCCAGGAGACCACCTTGGAGAGGAGCTCCAAGGAAGACACAATCGAGGCATCACAGCTGTCAGCCCCACCCTCCGCCAGCCCAGATATATGCACCTCGGTCAGAAATGTTGGTGGTCAGGCTTCTGTGGCACAATCCGGTGAGCACCACAGTCATGGATATATATCAGATATACGTCAGGTGGTCTGCTGGAAGCCAGGACCCAAATGGGTCCCAGCCTGATGCTGAGCCTATGGAAGAGGTCACCCCAGAGCTGATAAACATGATAGGGAGCGGTCAGGACATTCAGAGAGAGATGTCAGCAACACTCCAGTCGATCCATAGCCAATTGGAGCAATCCCAGAGGCTACGGGTGCAGGATATGTCACTGGAATTGCGTGGCACCGAGGCCAATTCTCCTAGGGTGACGACTGCAGTGGAGAGCCTGGTGCACGATGTCGACACCATTAGTGGAGGTGTCCAAGGCATTGCGCAGTTGGTGACGTCCATGGCTGAAGGTCTTGGCAGAATGTCTGACTCGCTGGGGGATGTTACCCAGTACCAGGCTGACCTCAGTGAGGGCCTGAGGGACATGTTCTGCTCTCAGATGGGAATGGCTGAGGTGCTGCGGAGCTTGTCCCAGTTGCTGGTGGGCGTGGTCGAGGCGATGCAGAGCATGGTCCAAGCACTAAGGAGCAACACTGAGGGCATCGAAATGATGGTGCAGACATTGGGGGCTGCCAGGGCTAGCAGAGTGCGAGAGTCACCACTGTTGGATATATCACATATGAGATGTAATACGGTAAGGCTCCTGTATTACAGGTATGGGGGTAGATCCCTGCCTGCTGGCTCTGCCCAGTAGGTGGAGTATAAATGTGTGTACTCACCAAGCTGCAGCCATTTCAGCAGCAGCTGCAGGAGGCTACACATCTCTGCTTAATAAAGCCTCGATTACACTCTACTCTCATCTGTCGTAATTAATAGTGCATCAATTTACTAAGCAGAGATTTTACAACGATGGACCTCCGCATCAAGCCTGACCGCCTGCAGCTGAACCCTCAAGCAGACAACGCCAAGTCGGCCTTCGCACATTGGCTAGCTTGCTTTGAAGTCTACATCGGATCTGCGACAGAACCACCCTCAGAGGCACAGAAGCTCCAGATCCTGTACACGTGGCTGAGCTCCGATATCTTTCCCCTCATCCAGGACGCACCTACCTATGTTGAGGCAATGGTGCTACTGAAAGAGAACTGCACCCAGCAAACCAACAAATTCTATGCCAGGCACCTCCTGTCCACGCGGCATCAACTCCCCGGTGAGTCTGTGGAAGATTTCTGGCGTTCCCTGCACGCCCTGGCGAGGAACTGCGATTGCCAAGCCATTTCGGCCATTGAACATTCTGAACTCCCAATTAGGGACGCTTTTGTTACGGGCATAGGGTCAGCGTACATCCGCCAGCGCCTCTTAGAAGGGGCTACCCTCGACCTCGCGGCGACCAAGATACTCGCGATCTCACTAACGGTCGCCTCCCGTAATGTACAAGCGTACGCTCCCGAACGCATGCCCCCCCCCCCCCCCTTCCTGGACATCATGGACCCCACCAGCGACTGCCCCCAGCCAAACCCAAGCCTGCGTCGCGCGGCAGCCAGCCGACCCCGAGGGACCCATGTGCTACTTCTGCAGACCGACAAAGCACCCCGGCAGTGCTGCCCGGCACGGAACGCATTCTGCAAGGCCTGCAGGAAGAAAGGACATTTCGCTGCTGTGTGCCAGGCCCGCCCGATCGCCGCTGTAACCAGGCCCATTGTTCCTGCACCCCCCACGTGCGACCCATGGGTGCCGCCATTTTCGCCCCCGCAACCCACATGCGGCCCGTGGGCGCCGCCAACTTCCTCACCTCAGACCATGTGCGGCCCGTGGGCAACGCCATCTTCCTCCCATCAGGCTTCGTGCGGCCCGTGGGCGCCTCTATCTTTACCGCCGCCCGCCATGTATGCCCCGCCATCTTCCTTGCCTCAGGACTCCTGCTCGTCGGGCACCTCTTCGGGCCGATCATCGCCTGCAACCGCCACCGTCCAGCCAGGGGCCTTCCAACACCAGCTACAGGTCACCTCCATCACGATCGACCAGTCCCGGCCGCACAACCTCGCTACCGCGTCGACGACGGTAAAGGTCGATGGGCACAAGACATCATGCCTTCTTGACTCCGGGAGCACAGAGAGCTTTATCCACCCCAATACGGTAAGGCGCTGCTCCCTCGCGGTACACCCCATTAACCAGAGAATCTCCCTGGCCTCCAGATCCCACTCCGTGGCGATCAGGTGGTACTGCACCGCCACCCTCACCATCCAAGGAGTAGAGTTCAGTGACTTCTGGCTCTACATCCTCCCCATCCTCTGTGCTGCCTTGCTACTCGGCCTGGACTTCCAGTGCAACCTCCAAAGTCTAACTTTGAAATTCAGCGGGCCCCTACCACCTCTTACTGTATGCGGTCTCACGACCCTTAAGGTCGACCCGCATTCTCTGTTTGCAAACCTTACCCCGGATTGCAAACCCGTCGCCACCAGGAGCAGACGGTACAGTGCTCAGGACAGGACCTTCATCAGGTCTGAAGTCCAGCGGCTGCTAGGGGAAGGTATTATCGAGGCCAGCAACAGCCCCTGGAGAGCCCAAGTGGTAGTTGTGAAAACTGGGGAGAAAAACAAGATGGTCGTTGATGACAGTCAGACCATCAATTGGTACACGCAGCTCGACGCGTACCCCCCCACGCATATCTGATATGGTTAATCAGATTGCACAGTATCGGGTCTTCTCGACAGTGGACCTGAAATCTGCCTACCACCAGCTCCCCATTCGCAAGACGGACCGCCCGTACACCGCGTTTGAAGCGGACGGCCGCCTTTACCACTTCCTTAGGGTTCCCTTCGGCGTCACTCACGGGGTCTGGGTCTTCCAACGGGAGATGGACCGAATGGTTGACCGGTACGGACTGCTGGCCACCTTCCCGTACCTGGATAACGTCACCATCTGCGGCCACGACCAGCAGGACCACGACGCTAACCTTTCCAAATTCCTCCACACCGCCAAACTCCTCAACTGAACGTACAACAAGAAGTGCGTGTTCAGCACGAACCGCCATCCTCGGCTATGTGGTGCAAAATGAAGTTCTAGGGCCCGATCTCGATCGCATGCGCCCCCTCATGGAATTCGCTCTCTCTCACTGCACCAAGGTCCTCAAACGATGCCTGGGGTTCTTCTCATACTACGCCCAGTGGGTCCCTAACTATGCGGACAAGGCCCGCCTGCTCATTCACTCTACCGTTTTCCCACTGACGGCCGAGGCTCACCAAGCCTTCAACTGTATCCAGGCCGACATCGCCAAGGCCGCGATGCACGCGGTCGACGAGACGCTCCCCTTCCAAGTCGTGAGCGATGCATCAGATGTGCTCTGGCCACCACCCTCAACCAGGCAGGCAGGCCCGTGGCATTCTTTTCATGCACCCTCCGTAGCTCCGAAATTCGGCACTCCTCCGTCGAGAAGGAGGGCCAAGCCATCGTAGAAGCTGTGTGACATTGGAGGCATTACCTGGCTGGCAGGAGATTCACTCTCCTCACTGACCAACTGTCGGTTGCCTTCATGTTCAATAACACACAGCGGGGCAAGATCAAAAATGATAAAATCTTGAGGTGGAGGATCGAGCTCTCCACCTACAATTACGAGATTTTGGATCATCCCGGTAAGATCAACGAGCCGTCCGATGCCCTATCCCGAGGTACATGTGCCAGCGCACAAGTGGACCGACTCCGGACCCTACACGACAATCTCTGTCAACCAGGGGTCACCCGGTTCTTTCACTTCATAAAGGCTCGCAATCTGCCCTATTCCATTGAGGAGGTCAGGTGCATTGCATGGTTGGTTCCTCACGCCTCCCCCTTCCCATGGCGGCCCATCCCTCCGGAGGGTGCTTTTCCCCACTCAGCTAAGGGTCGCCCACCCCCTGCCGAGCACTGGGGGAGCAGCCCAGCATCCGGGGCTCTTTGCCCATGAGGAGAGGATGGCTACTCACCTCCTTGGCTCCCCATAGAAGCCCTTCTGCCAGGTTCACGTTTTTCAAAAGGAATACCATCAGCATCAGCTTGACCACTTGCTGCGGAGGCTGATGAATGATGTGAGGCCGTTGGATATGGCGTGGCTCCCATTAATTGAACAGAAATAGGGCTTGAATGGTAATAAATTGGTTTATCGTCACACTATGGCGATATCCCGATTTCGCCGAGGGGAGGAGGCCAGTTGCATTGCAAACTGTTTGGCGTCTGGCGTGGTTTTGGTTTTCGGATTCTCCCACTATTCACCGGTTTTGTTTCGCGAGAGCGCAACAAGGCTGGAGAATCACAGCCAATGTTTTTGCCTCAACTACTCTCTGTGTTAGTGAATTTCACAGATCCACCACTCTCTGTGTGAAGAAATTTCTCCTCACTTCAGTCCAAAAAGGTTTACCCCTTGTCCTCAAACTATGACCCCTAGTTCTGGATTCACCCACCAGCTGGAACATTCTTTCTGAATCTATCCTGTCTAATCCTGTTCGAATTGTATAAGTTTCTATATGATCCCCCCTCACTCTTCCAAACTCCAATGAATATAAACCTAATTGATTTAGTCTCTCCTCATATAACAGTCCCGCTATCGCAGGAATCAGTCTGGTAAACCTTTACTGCACTCCCTCCATAGCAAGAACATCCTTCCTCGGATAAGGATACCAAAACTGAACACAATACTCCAGGCGTGGCCTCACGAATGCCCTATACTATTGAAGTAAAACATCCTTTTTCCTTTACTCAAATCCTCTACCTGGGGGCTTTTCACAGTAACTTCATTTGAAGCCTACTTGTGACAATAAGCGATTTTCATTTCATTTCATTTACTTCTCAGACCATCCCACCCTAATCCATAAAATCACCTCACATGCTCAGCTTTGTGACACTCAGGGACAATTTAGCATGGCCAAACCACCTAATCTGCATATCTTTGAACTGTGGGAGGAAACCGGAGCATTCGGAAGAAACTCAAGCAGATACGGGGAGAAAGTGAAAACTCCAAACAGTCACCCAAGACTAGTATTGAACCTGGGTCCTTGGAGCTGTGAGGTAGCAGTGCTAACACTTAGCAGCAGCCAATAGATATCAAGCAGCAACTATCCTGAGAGAGGCAAAAAATCCATTTAACTAGCGCCTGTGGAGACTCATTTCTGCAGCTGAGCACGTGTTAGTTGTGAGAAGTTAGGAGAGGGAATTAGCTGGAATATTGAGGTTAAAATGGCTTTGATAGAGTTGAATTAGCATGACCCATTGACTGTCATCACAATCTGCCTACAGTCCATACTTCCGGCATACAGTCGTAGCACTAGTGCTATTGGCCTATCAAAAATGTCATCCAGCAAGGCTATCCCTAGAACTGTACGCATGTGCTTTCACATTATGAATACAAAGCAGATAGTGCCAAACATCCAGGGGTGCCGAAGCTGACTGTAGTAGTTATAATTCATGATCCCGCATTTGCAGTCACATCTGTCATAACAATGGACTGAATAATCTTCCCAAGAAAGAACCACAACATTATGATATCAAGGCCCAATATTCAAGATGTACTATCTTCACAACCTTCTTTAAAATAAAAATATTCAAAAGAACAAAACGGCAGTAAAATATACACAAGTTAAAGGGTCTTAATGATAATTCTTTGTGACTGCTGTGGTTTAAAAAGATACAGATATGACCACAGCACTTTAAAGAGGAATCTTGAAAATAAATGTTTCATATGGTACAATACCTTACAAGAATATACAGGAGTTTTAAGAGGATTTGCAGCCATTTATAAATTGTCAATTTTTAAAAAAGTATATATTCATTCGAGGGATGTGGGCCTTGCTGGCTAGGCCAGCACTTATTGCCCTTCCCTGATTGTCCTTGAGAAGGTGGTGGTGAGCTGCCTTCTTGAACCGCTGCAGTCCATGTGGTGTTGGTATACCCATAGTGCAGTTAGGAACAGAGTTCCAGGATTTTGGCACAGCGACAGTGAAGTCGCAATGATATAGTTCCAAGTCAGGATGATGTGTGGCTTGGAGGAACTTGCAGGTGATGGTGTTCCCATACATCTACTCCCCTTGTCCTTCTAAAAGGTAGAGATCAAACGTTAGGGGGGTGCTGTCGAAGGACCTTTGGTGAGTTTATAGAACGATACAGCGCAGTACAGGCCCTTCGGCCCTCAATGTTGCACCGACATGGAAAAAAAACTAAAGGCCATCTAACCTACACTATGCCCTTATCATCCATATGCTTATCCAATAAACTTTTAAATGCCCTCAATGTTGGTGAGTTCACTACTGTTGCAGGTAGGGCATTCCACGGCCTCACCACTCTTTGCGTAAAAAACCCACCTCTGACCTCTGTCCTATATCTATTACCCCTCAATTTAAGGCTATGTCCCCTCGTGATAGCCACCTCCATCCGCGGGAGAAGGCTCTCGCTGTCCACCCTATCTAACCCTCTGATCATTTTGTATGCCTCTATTAGGTCACCTCTTAACCTTCTTCTCTCTAACGAAAACAACCTCAAGTCCATCAGCCTTTCCTCATAAGATTTTCCCTCCATACCAGGCAACATCCTGGTAAATCTCCTCTGCACCCGTTCCAAAGCTTCCACGTCCTTCCTATAATGAGGCGACCAGAACTGTACGCAATACTCCAAATGCGGCCGTACTAGAGTTTTGTACAACTGCAACATGACCTCATGGCTCCGGAACTCAATCCCTCTACCAATAAAGGCCATCACACCATAGGCCTTCTTCACAACCCTATCAACCTGGGTGGCAACTTTCAGGGATCTATGTACATGGACACCGAGATCCCTCTGCTCATCCACACTACCAAGAATTTTACCATTAGTCAAATATTCCGCATTCCTGTTATTCTTTCCAAAGTGAATCACCTCACACTTCTCCACATTAAACTCCATTTGCCACCTCTCAGCCCAGCTCTGCAGCTTATCTATGTCCCTCTGTAACCTGCAACATCCTTCCGCACTGTCTACAACTCCACCGACTTTAGTGTCGTCTGCAAATTTACTTACCCATCCTTCTGCTCCCTCCTCTAGGTCATTTATAAAAATGACAAACAGCAACGGCCCCAGAACAGATCCTTGTGGTACGCCACTCGTAACCTAACTCCATTCTGAACATTTCCCATCAACCACCACTCTCTGTCTTCTTTCAACTAGCCAATTTCTGATCCACATCTCTAAATCACCCTCAATCCCCAGCCTCCGTATTTTCTGCAATAGCCGACCGTGGGGAACCTTATCAAACGCTTTACTGAAATCCATATACACCATATCAACTGCTTTACCCTCGTCCACCTGTTCAGTCACCTTCTCAAAGAACTCGATAAGGTTTGTGAGGCATGACCTACCCTTCACAAAACCATGCTGACTATCCCTAATCATATTATTCCGATCTAGATGATTATAAATCGTATCTTTTATAATCCTCTCCAAGACTTTACCCACCACAGATGTTAGGCTCACCGGCCTATAGTTACTGGGGTTATATCTACTCCCCTCCTTGAACAAAGGGACCACATTTGCTATCCTCCAGTCCTCTGGCACTATTCCTGTAGCCAATGATGACCTAAAAATCAAAGCCAAAGGCTCAGCAATCTCTTCCCTGGCTTCCCAGAGAATCCTAGGATAAATCCCATCAGGCCCCGGGGACTTATCTATTTTCACCTTGTCCAGAATTGCCAACACTTCTTCCCTACTCACCTCAATACCATCTATTCTAATAGCCTGGGTCTCAGCATTCTCCTCCACAATATTATCTTTTTCCTGAGTGAATACTGACAAAAAGTATTCATTTAGTATCTCGCTTATCTCCTCAGCCTCCACACACAACTTCCCACCACTGTCCTTGACTGGCCCTACTCTTACCCTAGTCATTCTTTTATTCCTGACATACCTATAGAAAGCTTTTGGGTTTTCCTTGATCCTACCTGCCAAAGACTTCTCATGTCTCCTCCTTGCTCGTCTTAGCTCTCTCTTTAGATCCTTCCTCGCTTCCCTGTAACTATCAAGCGCCCCAACTGAAACTTCACGCCTCATCTTCACATAGGCCTCCTTTTTCCTCTTAACAAGAGATTCCACTTCTTTGGTAAACCACGGTTCCCTCGCTCTACCCTTTCCTCCCTGTCTGACTGGTACGTACTGATCATGAACACGCAATAGCTGTTCCTTGAACAAGCTCCACATATCCAGTGTGCCCAACCCTTGCAGCCTACTTCTCCAACCAACACATCCTAAGTCATGTCTAATGGCATCATAATTGCCCTTCCCCCAGCTATAACTCTTGCCCTGCGGGGTACACTTATCCCTTTCCATCACTAATGTAAAGGTCACCGAATTGTGGTCACTGTCTCCAAAGTGTTCACTTACCTCCAGATCTAACACCTGGCCTGGTTCATTACCCAAAACCAAATCCAAAGTGGCCTCACCTCTTGTTGGCCTGTCAACATATTGTGTCAGAAAACCTTCCTGCACACATTGTACAAAGAACGACCCATCCAATGTACTCGAACTATATCTTTTCCAGTCAATATTAGGAAAGTTAAAGTCTCCCATAACAACTACCCTGTTACTTTCGCTCTTTTCCAGAATCATCTTCGCCATCCTTTCCTCTACATCTCTAGAACTATTAGGTGGCCTATAGAAAACTCCCAGCAGGGTGACCTCTCCTTTCCTGTTTCTAACCTCAGCCCATACTACCTCGGAAGAAGAGTCCCCATCTTGCACCCTTTCTGCCACCGTAATACTGTCCTTGACTAGCAGCGCCACACCGCCCCCTCTTTTGCCCCCTTCTCTGACTTTACTAAAGCACCTAAACCCCGGAACCTGCAACAACCATTCCTGTCCCTGCTCTATCCATGTCTCTGAAATGGCCACAACATCAAAGTCCCAGGTACCAACCCATGCTGCCAGTTCCCCTACCTTATTTCGTATACTCCTGGCATTGAAATAGACACACTTCAAACCACCTACCTGAACACTGCCGCCCTCCTGCGAAGTCAAATCTGTGCTCCTGACCTCTCTACTCTCAATCTCTCGCACCCCAAAACTACAATCCAGGTTCCCATGCCCCTGCTGAATTAGTTTAAACCCCCCCAAAGAGTACTAACAAATCTCCCCCCAGGATATTGGTGCCCCTTATGTTCAGATGTAGACCATCCTGTCTATAGAGGTCCCACCTTCCCCAGAAAGAGCCCCAGTTATCCAGAAATCTGAATCCCTCCCGCCTGCACCATCCCTGTAGCCACGTGTTTAATTGCTCTCTCTCCCTATTCCTCGTCTCACTATCACGTGGCACGGGCAACAACCCAGAGATAACAACTCTGTTTGTTCTCGCTCTGAGCTTCCATCCTAGCTCCCTAAAGGCCTGCCTGACATCCTTGTCCCCTTTCCTACCTATGTCGTTAGTGCCAATGTGGACTACGACTTGGGGCTGCTCCCCCTCCCCCTTAAGGACCCGAAAAACACGATCCGAGACATCACTTACCCTTGCACCTGGGAGGCAACATACCAAACGTGAGTCTCTCTCGCTCCCACAAAATCTCCTATCTGTGCCCCTGACTATTGAGTCCCCAATTACTAATGCTCTGCTCCTCTCCCCCCTTCCCTTCTGAGCAACAGGGACAGACTCCGTGCTAGAGTCCCGCACCCCATGGCTTACCCCTGGTAAGTCGTCCCCCCCACAAGTATCCAAAACGGTACACTTGTTACTCAGGGGAACGACCGCAGGGGGTCCCTGCACTGTCTGCTTCTTCCCAGTCCCTCTTACAGTTACCCATCTATCTCCAGTCTTTGGTGTAACTTCTTCCCTGAAGCTCCTATCTATGACCACCTCTGCCTCCCGAATGATCCGAAGTTCATCCAACTCCAGCTCCAGTACCATAACTCGGTCTTGTAGGAGCTGGAGCTGGCTGCACTTCCTGCAGGTAAAATCAGCAGGGACACTAACTGCATCCCTCACCTCAAACATCCTGCAGGAGGAACATTGCACTACCTTCCCTGCCATCCCACTTAATTTCAACCAAGTTCTGGTAAACAAATATAAAACAAATAAAAAAATAATAATATAATATAGCACTTACCTGCTCACCCCAATGGGTCTTATTATTAGGTTAGAGGAGGAGGGCGGGTGGGAGACACTACACGTGTAGTGTCTCGGGTATCCTCTCCACCACAATTTATTGGCTAGGAGAAAATCCTTCCCAGAAGTCCGCGGGTCGTACTTCCGGTTCCCGTCTTATATTATCTTTGCTCCCACTGGCACCCCGCCGCTCTCAATGTGTCCCCTCCCACTCTTTTCAATGTCTTACCTCTCGCGCTCTTTTCAATGTCCTGGCTGTCTCTCCTCTCGCGCTGTTTTCAATGTCCTGGCTGTCTTACCTCTCGCGCTCTTTTCAAAGTCCTGGCTGTCTCTCCTCTCGCGCTGTTTTCAATGTCCCGGCTGTCTTACCTCTCGCGCTCTTTTCAATGTCCCAGCTGTCTCTCCTCTCGCGCTCTTTTCAATGTCCTGGCTGCCTCTCCTCTCGCGCTGTTTTCAATGTGATTGTTGCTGCAGTGCATCCTGTAAATGCTAAACATTGCTGCCACTGTGCATTGGTGGTGGAGGGAATGACTGTTTAAGGTGGTAAATGAGGTGCCAATCAGCTGGATTAGTCCTGATTAGTGTCGGACTTCTTGAGTGTTGTTGGAGCTGCATTCATCCAGGCAAGGGGAGAGTATTCCATCACACCCCTGACTTGTGTCTCATGGAAGGGTTTTGCCGAGTTTGTCCCCGTAACTTTGCACATTGTTTCTATTCAAGTAATCATCTCATGCCCTCTTGAATGCCTCGATTGAACCTGCCTCTATCACATTTGCTTCTTTCCTGGGTAGCACGGTGGCCCACTGGATAGCACTGCTGCCTCACGGCGCTGAGGACCCAGGTTCAATCCTGGCCCCGGGGGTCACTGTCTGTGTGGAGTTTGCAGATTCTCCCACTGTCTGCATAGGTATAACCTCCAAAGATGTGCAGGGTAGGTGGAGTGGCCATGCCAAATTGTTCCTTAATTGGAATTTAAAAAAAACATTTGCTTCTTTTGCAAATCAATTTAAATCTGTGCCCTCTCATTCTTGATCCCTTTCAGAAGGGGGAACAGTTTCTCCCTATCTACGCTGTCCACCCCCCTCATGATTTTGAACATATCTATCAAATCTACCGCTTAGCCTTCTTCTCTCCAAGGAGAACAGTTCCAACCTCTCCAATCTATCCTCATAACTGAAGTTATTTGTTGCCACAATCTGTATGTGGCTGGTCCAATTGTTTTCTGGTAAAGGTTTTCACACTCTATTGTTGTGAATCATGTTTAATACACCCAGCAGCTACTGTTGATAAATTTAATGGTTTTAGCAATTAATAAAAAGAAATAAATCAAGAGCAAGATCTGATTTCTACTGGTCTCTAACTGATGAACAAAATTGTTGTTTGAAATGCCCTTGCATTCTTCAACAGTTTTGCAGCATCTGCTTAAGTGGCAATTACTTATAACTACATTTAAATTTGTTTGTGAAATTAGATATTCCATAACTCGTCATTTGTTTATTCCTAAACACTTCCTCACTAATGTAATTGGATGACGGACTTCAGGTGAACTGAGTTAAGCTGAGCTTCATGCAGTTTCATGTTTAATATGAAATGTCCACTTCCAGATTCTGCTTCTGCTTTGGTGTTCCACTGTTAGCTGAAGTTTAACCAGCAGCCACCAATTTAATTCAATGTGGAGCTGGAAGGAGTGAGGTGATCTTCCCAACATTACAGCACTGCTGCTGGTTGCTCCAATCCCACACTAACCAACCTGCTGTTCTCCTCCCCCATTCCCAGGATTCACCTGCTAGTGTGCAAATAAATCCTGGAATAGCGAGCTGCTTCTGGGCGCAAGACAGGAACCGGCAGCTTTTGTTATTCCACTGAGATCCTTGGCTGAATTTAGAAGAGACGTGATCTTACTGGAACACAGAGGATCCTGAGGGGACTTGACAGGGTGGAAGCAGATAGGATGTTTCCCCTTGTGGGAGAGACTAGAACCAGGGAACACAGTTCAAAAATAAAAGATCTTCCATTTAAGATGGAGGTGAGGAGGATACTTTTTCTCTCAGATGATCATGATTCTGTGGAACTCTCTTCCCCAGAGAGCAGTGGGGCCATGGTCATTGAATATTTTAAGGCAGTGGGAGATGAATGTTTGATGAACAAGTGAGTTGTTGGAAGGGGTTGGGTATAGTTTGGTAGGTCTTATTGGGTATTTGTAGTCTGAAGTAGTTCAACAGTAAGTACTTATTAACTACTAGAAACTATATACATCAGTACAGTAAAGATGCAAGCTGAGACCTGTCACCATGCTTGCTTCTATACATGGCTCTATTCAACACTACACTGACTCCTAGGTGTGGCTCATATGTTCTCTTACCTCACTGCATGGCCGGTATTGTACTCAGTCCTACGTTGCCCCTTTACGTACTATCACCATTATACTGCAGGAGTCAAAAACGTAATCCAATTCTCGAAAGTGCATAATGAATAATGCCCATGAATTGTAGAACCCCTCCATCCTTCCCCTCAGTTCAAATTTGACCTTCTCAAGAGTCAGGAATTCCAGCAAATCCCCCCACCATGCCAGGGCACAGGGTGGAGAGGTTGATCTCCATCCCAACAGGATCAACAAGGTGAAGACTACAAAAGCTGCCTCCGCACCCGTTTCCAACCCCGGCTGGTCCGACACCCTGAATATGCCCTCCCAAGGGCCTGGGTCCAGTTTCGCGTGCATCATTTTAGAGATTACCCTAAAAAACTCCTTCCAGTAGTCTTCCAGATTTGGACAGAACCAAAACATATGAACGTGGCTTGCGGGGGCCCCCCCACAACGTTCACACACATCTTCTACCCCCTCAAAGAGCCAGCTCATCTTCGCCCTTGTAAGGTGTGCTCTATACATCACCTTCAGTTGTATCAGCCCCAACTTTGCACACGACGTGGAGGCGTTCACCCTCCGGAGCACCTCACACCAGCACCCCTCCTCCGTACCCTCTCCTAACTCTTCCTCCCACTTTTCCCTGATCCGATCCAGCGGTGCCTTCTCCTCTTCCAATATAGCTCCGTAAACCACCGATCCTACCCCCTTCTCCAGTCCCCCGTGTCGTCAGCACCTCTTCCAGCAATGTGGAGGCCGGCTCTACTAGGATGCTCTTTATCTCCTTTCTGGCAAAGTCTTGGACCTGCATGTATCTAAATATTTCCCCCTGCTCCAGCCCACACTTCACTCCCATCTCCTTCAATCTTGCAAACCGACCCCCAAGAATCAAATCTTTTAGTGTCCTAATTCCTTCTCCTCACATCTCCGAAAATTTCCATCCCACTTCCCTGGCTCAAAGCAATGGTTCCCCTGAATCGGCATTTCCCTTGACCCTGCCCCCAACCCGAAGTGCTGCCGAAACTGCCTCCAAATACTCAACAAAGTTATTGCAACCCGACTGCCTGAGTATTTCCCCGGGGCTGTCGGGAGCGGCGCTGTTGCTCGTGCCTTTAATCCCGTCCCCGTACACAGACTCTCCTCCATTCTGACCCACTGGGAGTCAACCCCTCTAACCCAAGTCCGTACCTTCTCCATATTTGCCGCCCAGAAATAATACATCAGGTTCAGAAGTCCCAAATCCCCTGCCTACCTTCCTCTCTGTTGTAGCACCTTTCTAATTCTGGCACCTTCCCTCCCCATATGAATGAGGTAATCATCCCTTCAAACTCTCTAAAAAATGCCATTGGCAGGAAAATCGGCAGGCATTGGAAAATAAACAGAAATCGCGGCCACACCTTCATTTTAACCACCTGTTGCCGACCTGCCAGTGACAGAGGGAGACCATCCCACCTTGCCAGATCAGCTTTTACCCTTCCCATCAAACTAGAAATGTTGTATCTACAGAGCCCCCCCACAATCTCGAGCAACCTGCACCCCCAGGTATCTAAAGTGAGTCCCTGCCCTACGGAATGGCAACCCCCCACTCCTGCCCCCACCCCTGGCTGAGACACCACAAAATACTCACTCTTGTCTAGATTTAATTTGTACCTTGAGAAAGACCCAAACACCCGAAGCAGCTCCAATATTCCCCCTATTGACACACTTGGTTCCGACACGTATAATAACAAGTCATCGGCATGCAAGGACACCCGATGATACAAGGACGCCCTATGCCATAGATTGAAACTTAACGCAAGTAGGCACTCATAAAACAATTCAGGTTATTAACAAACAAGGCTTCATGAGGATTGACGGTAAAGTTGAAAGCAGTTGACCATGAAATTATAACATAAATGACCACACAAAAGGCGAGAGAGCAATGAATGCTTATTACCATTCGTATAAGTTTGTCATGAACCATGCTTGAACATTTGCCATATTAACAAGTGTCAGGCCTTTGGTCACGACAGACCCTTGAAGACCTCATAACAGATACATAATCAAAGGTTTTCTATCAAACCTATTTAACATATTGTTCTGATTAGCCTTATGGATCTTATCCTAACACCACCAATTTATCACTAATGATCAGAGAATGCCAAATGATACAGAGGGAAGAACAAAAAATTAAGTTTGATCCCAACATTCATATGCAATTACATATTTTCAGCATTTACTTCAGATATCCCAAACACCTCATTATTCTTTCTGTTTTTCTATCATCTCCTGTTACCCAATCTGCCGCATTTTATTTATTTCTTTATTTTGTTTACTGCAGAAATGTCAAGATTGGTAAGCGCATGGAGTCAAATTCAACAGCGAAATAATGTGATGCCTATCACATAGGAAGTAATTACAGCTACAAGTATGTTTAACTAATTCAAATAGTTTCATCACTCATCTTGCCCAGGCCGGTTCTACTTCAATTTCTAACTCTTAATCTGATTCTTTCTGTCTGTCTTTCTGCCTGTCTCTCTCTCTCTCCAGGCCTGATTGAAATTCCTTTCCACCCAATCCAAGTATATTTCAATCTTCTTGTTTCAGTCTTCTGGATATTTTTCAGTTATATCTACTTAACGGTTCAGTCACATCTCCCAGTCTTTCAAATTTGTGTTTCAAAAAGCAAATCTTTATCCATATTTCAGTTTGGTTTTCTCTTCTTTCTTATCAGCCATCTCCATTTTCACTTACTCTTTTTAACTAATTTGCTCTTCTTTGTTCCTCCTATCTGTGTCTGTTGCTCTATTTAATTTCTCTCTGCAGTGCCCCATCTGAGTGCTTATTTCCCATACCTGTATTATTTAGAGTAAGAAGTCTTACAACACCAGGTTAAAGTCCAACATGTTTGTTTCAAACACTAGCTTTCGGAGCACTGCTCCTTCCTCAGGTGAATGAAGAGGTATGTTCCAGAAACATATATATAGACAAAGTCAAAGATGCCAGGCAATGCTTAGAATGCGAGCATTTGCAGGTAATTAAATCTTTACAGATCCAGAGATAGAGGTAACCCCAGGTTAAAGTGGTGTGAATTGTCTCAAGCCAGGACAGTTGGTAGGATTTCGCAAGCCCAGGCCAGATGGTGGGGGGTGAATGTAATGCGACATGAGTCCCAGGTCCCAGGTCTTCCAGCCAACAGTGCCAGCCCATCATGGAGGCCCCCCTGTCCAGCCTCCCAGGAGACACCTCGGAGGGGACCTCCGAGGAAGGCATGATTGAGGCGGCACAGCTTTCACCCCAACCCTCCACCAGCGCAGATACACGCACCCCGGTAGGAAACGTTAGTGGTCAGATTTCTGGGGCACAATCTGGTGAGCACCACACAGCTGCTGATGCACATCAGGTGCAGGCAGGAAACCCAGGCGAGACAGCAGTCGGAGGTCTGCTGGATCTCAGGACACAGCTGGGTCTCAGTCTGATGCTGAGCTTTTGGGAAAGGTATTCCCGGAGCTTATGGAAATGATGGGGAGCAGTCAGCAGATCCATGGCTGATTGGAGGAATCCAGAGGCTACTGGCATAGGAGATGTAATCTGTGATGCATGGCACCGAGGCCAACACTGCTATGGTGACGACCGCAGTGGAGAGCCTAATAGTGCACAACATCGGCACTATTAGTGGAGGTGTCGAAGGTGTGGTGCAATCGGTTACGGGCATGGCTGATGGCCTTGGCAGAATGATCGCCACGCTAGGGGTTGTCACCCAGTACCAGGCTAACCTTGATGAGGTCCTGTGAGATATGCCCGCTCTCAAATGGGAATGGCTGAGGAGTGGAGCTTGTCTCAGTCACAGGAGGGCATTGCTGAGGCATGTCCCAGTCACTGAGGAGCATCACCGAGGGCGTCGGCACGATGGCTCAGCCCATCGGGAACCACCAGGGCTGGCAAAGTCAGATGGTGCAGCAGCAGCCAGGGCTCGAACCAGCTGCCCCTCTGTCCCATGGTGAACCCCAGGGCCATATGGGCACCGAGCGGGAGGAGGGGGCACCGAGTGCCAACCTGAACCCATCCATGGAGTGGTGACAGTGGCCACCGGGTCCCCTGAGTTCCACCGCTCTGATGAGACCAGGTCTCAGAGCCAGCACACGGGACAGGGCGGCATGGCTGTTATGTGCCGCCGACAAGTGAGCCGGGCCCACCGGACCCAGAGCCACCAGAGGACGCCCGCCAGGGCATCAGAGGTCATGGGACAAGTATGCAGCTGGCTTCCTCTACTTCTGATGTGCATCCTGAGGACACACCGAGATGAAGCAGTAGAGCTAGGAAGACCAAGTACATTGAGGATTACTGAGGGCACCGGGGGAGGGGGGAGGGCTAAGTAGGGGGTAAGGGGGTGAAAGAGCGGGAGGAGGGGGCGGCACCATCAGGAGAGTGGAGAATTGTTATACGCAATAAACACTCTTGTACACAACCAGTATGATGCATCTGCCACATCCTTCCGCAAAGCAGGCCGAGCTCCAAACTCTTGGCCCATCTCTCCAGGCATCCCCACCCTCCCCAGGCACACTGCGTGTGGGTGATGTGTGTGAGCGAGCACTCAGCAGACAGGTAGGGGTCAGACTATGGCATAGATTGAGGAGCACTGATGCTCAGCTCTCTGTGGCTTATCATCACCCCGCTGCATTCGGCCCGCTGACGGTGCTGACACAAGCCCTCGGAGGCTGGGAAATGGCCGTGGGGGGGGGGGGGGGGGGGGGGGGGGTGGTGTGACAGACCCGGTCATGTCCTCAGTGAATTGGGCGAGTATGAGGGCCCCCTTGGCCCTCCAGGCTTGCCGGACCGTTGTTGCTGCCGCCTGTCCTGCAGCCTCCGGCTGGTCCACTGGTTCCTCCCCAGCCTCGTCCTCCAGTCCCTGCTGGTCCGGCGCCATCTCATCATCCTCGTCCTCTTCCTCCGCGGAGCTGGCCACGTGTTCCTCATCACCAACCTCCAGCACATTGGATTTGTTTATTGTCACGTGTACCGAGGCACAGTGAAAAGTATTTTTCTGCAAGCAGCTCAATTGTCCCGCTGCTGTGTGAAGTTGTGGAGGCCACAGCAGCCCAGCATAAAGCGGAGGAACCTCCAGGGGTGTACTGCAGGGCACCACTGGAGCGGCCGAGGCATCAGAACCATATCTTGAGGAGTCCGATGCACCGTTCAATGACAGCCAGGGTCTCTCCATCGGTTACCGGCCTCCATCCTGGCGTCATTAGCCAGGTCCTCAGTGGGTACCCCTTATCCCCCAAGAGCCAGCCAGCCATCCTGGGGTGGTCCTCGAAGAGACTGACTGCCCCAGGATGTAACTGTTGTGGCCATTCCCCGGGAACTGTGCACACATGTGCATGATCTTCATCTGGTGATTGCACACTAGCTGAATGTTCAAGGAGTGGAACCCCTTTCTGTTAACGGAGGGCGCTCCCAGATGGCCTGGTGACCGCAGGGCAACATGCGTGGCATCTGTAACCCCCCTGGACCTGGGGCATCCCTGCGATGGTGGAGAAATATGCTGTCCGGGCATCTTGCTGGGCTTGGCCCATGTCAAAGACTATGTAGTTTGTGACCTGTCGGATGCATGTGTGGGCTGTGGCCTGCGAGATACCACACAGGTCTGCTCGAGCCTTGGAATTATCCTGAGGCATAAATGTTTAGCCCTGCGGTGAACTTGACGGCGACTGGGAGTGGGTGTCCTCCTTCTCCACGTGGTGCCAAGTCCACGAGGACATGGCACAGGTGCAGGGCCTTCTCCTCGTTGAAGAGGACCCTCCTGTCGCACGCGCTGTCTGTCAACTGTTCAAACAACCAGCGCCGCATGTACATCCTGGACCATCTTGGGCCTCCCCCTCTGGATTTCTCCCTGGCCTGATGGGCGGCCGGGTCCTCAGGGTCTGAGGCCAGGTCCGGCACATGATCCGCCGTCTCGAGCATCTGCAGATGCTGCTGCATCCAACGTCTGACCACCCGGCCTAGCAGCAGTACCACTAGGGCAAGTTCTGCTTCCAAATTCCCTACCATGGCGTTCAATATTTGTAAGGCATTGGGAGAGGGTGTTAGACCCTCCATTCCCCCATTTATCCCCGTTTCACCCCCCCCCCCCCCCCCCCCCCCCCCCCCCCACCCAGAACGCTGACCTGGCCTCAGCGGGCCCCCTCACTAAACCACAGACATCCACTCATAATGTCACCTGGACCGGGTGCTGGTCCCCCCCCCCCCCATGGCACTCACCCATCCTCCTGCCATGGACATGCTCCAGGAGCTGTGTCCCATCCCCTTGGATGTTGGCTGTTGCTGTGTAGTGTTGCCTCCCACAGTGTTCAAGCACAATGTCCAGTCATCTCGGTGTAATCAGGATGCTGGGCAATGACTCCACATGCTACATGGCCGCCCACCCATGTGAATCCACTTGGGTTATGTGAAGTGCTCACGTAACCACGATTGTCAATTCCTGATTAGCAATAGCCTCAGGTGCATGGACCGGGGCCTCGGCAGCCGGTGAGGGCAATGGGAGGTCATTGGGGCAGACGGGCAGGGACAAGGTTGCTCCTGGTATGAGTACACATGATCCAGGGGTTGGCATGGTGATGCCGCGAGCTGTTGCCCGCTGATTGCCCCCACCCCCCAGCGCATCCCCTCCCCACACTCAAATGGCGGCGCACCCCTGCGGAGGGTCCCACACCCCCAGCCAAAACCCCCACCCCAACTGAGCACTGGGGCAGTCAGCCCAGTGTCCCCAGGCTCTTTGCCTGTGAGCAAAGATGGCTGCTCACCTCCTCGGCTCCTCACAGAAGCCCTTCCTCCATGTTCACGATTTTAAAAAGGAGTACTAATTGGTGCCACCATGAGCACTTGCTGAGGAGGCCGATGAATGAGGCCGTTGGATATGGGGTGGCTCTCATTAATTGTAGGGAAATAGGGCTAAGTGATAATAATTTGTTTCTTGGCATGCTATGGCGAGATCCCGATTTCGCTTACGGGACCAGGCCGGTTGCATCGCAATCTATTTGGCGCCTGGCGCGGTTCTTGTTTTTAGCCTCTCCTGCTATTCACTGGTCTTGTTTCGTTCAATCGAGAGTGCAACGAGGCTGGAGAATCGCACCCTATATGACCAAGAGATGAGCGCTAAATGAGCTCATGTCACTGATTTGTTTATTTCTTGTGTTTTCTCCATTGCTTATTCCATATGTATAAATCACAAAACTGAAATGAAAAACAGCTGAAGTCCAACTAGGTCCTAATTAGCAAAGGTTCCAGAATCTAAATAAAAAAAATTGATTTTTAATTTGAAGAATTTGTAGACACGCTGTATTCCACAAATGAGCATTCATGGAAAATTTGCTTGTGTGTGAAATTTGTGCAGCTCATAACACTTCCCACTAATGTGGAAATATCTCATCACCGACTAGTGGCCAAATGCTATTCAGTAAGCATCATGGAGCAGCAAATCAGCAATTTGCAGTGAGCAGAATTAATGGAGCCTGTAGTTTTTGTTATTTTTGTACAAATAATGTAAAAGCTACATAACATTGACACCAATAATCTGATCCAACAGTTCGGCATAGAGGAAATGATAGAGCCCTTCACAAAATGTCTCAAGGTGCATGACAAGGGTAAGCAGTAGGCAGCAAACATCGAAAAAACTGAAAGCTGTGGGAGAAGGCATAAAACATGGTCAAAAAGTTAAGCTTTGAGGAGGCAATTCAAAGATCAAATAATGTTTAAGAAGAGAATTATGGAGTGCACAGGCATGATTTTTTCAAAATTCATTAATGGCATTTTTGCTTCGCTGGCTAGGCCGGGATTCCTTGTCCATCTTTGATTGCCCTTTTGAATAACAATAATTTTTTTTTATTTTTATTTTTATTTTTTTTTAAATTTAGATTAGCCAATTATTTTTTCTAATTAAGGGGCAATTTAGCGTGGCCAATCCACCTACTCTGCACATTTTTGGGTTGTGGGGGCGAAACCCACGCAGACACGGGGAGAATGTGCAAACTCCACACGGACAGTGACCCAGAGCCAGGATCGAACCTGGGACCTCAGCGCCGTGAGGCGGTTGTGCTAACCACTAGGCCACCGTGCTGCCCCTTGAATAACAATAATAATCTTTAATGATAACCTTTATTGTCACAAGTAGGCTTATTTTAACACTGCAATGAAGTTACTGTGAAAAGTCCGTCGTCACACGTCGCCTGTTCGGGTACACTGAGGGTGAATTCAGAATGTCCAATTCACTTAACAGCATATCTTTCGGAACTTGTGGGAGGAAACCGGAGCACCCGGAGGAAACCCACGCAGACACAGGGAGAACGTGCAGACTCTGCACAGACAGTGACCCAAGCTGGGCATAGAATCTGGGACCCTGGAGCTGGGAAGCAACAATGCTAACCGCTGTGCTACTGTGCTGCCCACTAAGATGGTGCTGCCGTGTTAAGTACACTGAGATAACACGGGCTGCAACGGGATGCAGCTATAACTGAAATATACTCCAGACTTTGAAGTTAGTTCAATTTGATTTATTGAACCTGTCACACAGTTAGCTCAGTTCTCTGTGAGTTCGACTCTCTGCTAACCTAAGTGTGATTACTCTGTCTGACTGAACCAGACTAGCTCTTAGCCACGTGCTGTAGGTGTTATGTGATATATACACCCTGACTCACTCTGTAGATGTCCCCAGTGGAAAGAAGTGGAGTGTGAGTGCCTTGTGCCTTTTATAGTGGCAAACCTTCCCCAAGTGTTCTGTCTGCTGATTGGTTATGTCCTGTTCTCTGTGTTCATTAGCTGCTTGTCTGTATCTCATTATGTGCCTGTCTGCATATCATGACAGGTGCGTTTTGAAAGTGCTGCAGTACACATTGTGTGGGCACTGTTACAAAGGGAGTTCCAGGAGTACGGGCCAGTGACAGTGAAGGAACGGTGAAATAGTTCCAATTTAGGATCCTGAGTGGCTTGTCGGGGAACTTGCAAGTGGTGGTGTTCCCATGCACCTGCTGTACTTGTCCTTCTATGTGGTAGAGGTCATTTGTTTGGAAGGTGCTGCCGAAGGAGCCTGGGAGTTGCTGCAGTACATCTTGTAGATGGTACACATTGTTGCCACTGTCCATCATTAGTGGAGAGAGTGAATGTTTAAGGTGGCATAGGATGTGAATCAAGTGGGCTGTTTTGTCCTGAATGGTGCTGAGCTTCAAATCTGTACTCATCAATCCAGGCAAGTGAAGAATATGCCATCACAGTCCTGACTTGTACCTTGTAAATGATGGACAGGCTTTGGGAAACAGGAGGTAAGTCACTCTCTGCAGAGGCTCTTGTAGCCACAGTATTTATATAGGGATCGGACCACCCCATCTGCTGCCAGAATGAGAATTCTGCACCACTAGCCCCAGCTGATCACTCACTTTCCCCCCTCAGCAAAATTGGTGTTCCACACATCAGGGCCGGGATTCTCCCGCAATCGGTGGCATGGTCCGTACTGGCGCCAAAGAGTGGCGTGTACCACTCTGGCGTTGGGCCGCCTGGAAGGGGCGGAATTCTCCGCACTTCCGGGAGCTAGGCTGGTGCTGGAGGGGTTGGCGCTGCGCCAACCAGCACCGAAGGTCCTCCGCTGGTTGGCGCGAGTTGCCGTATATGCAGGACTGCCAGCGTGTTATGGCGCATGCGCAGAACCGCCGGCGTGTTTCCTGTGCATGCGCAGCGGGTTTCCTCTCCGCGCCGGCCATAGTGGAGCCTTACAGAGGCCGGCACGGAGGGAAAGAGTTCCCCTACAGCACAGGCCTGCCTGCAGATCGGTGGGCCCCGATCGCAGGCCAGGCCACCATGCCCCCCCCCCCCCCCCCCCCCCCCCGGGCCGGATCCCCCCACGCCCCCCTGAGGACCATGCTAATTGCCCTCCAAGCCAGGTCCTGCTGGTATGAACCTTGTCTATTTCACACTGACGGGACTGGCCGAAAATGATTGGCCGCTCGGCCCATTGGGGCCCGGATAATTGCTGGGGGGGCCACTGCAAACGGCCCCCGATCGGTGCGGCGCGATCCACAACCCCGATTGAAAACTGGCGCCGGAGAATTCAGCAGTCGGCGTCTGAGCGGCGGTGCGGGATTCATGCCGTTCCCTGGCGATTCTCCGACCCGGCGGGAGGTTGGAGAATCCGACTTCATAATCTGACCATTTCTCCTCACCTTCACTAATTCATAGAACCAGAGAATGGTTACAGCATTGAAGGAGACAATTCTGCTGTTGTGTCCATGCTGGATCTCTGTAAGAGCAACTCGTCTAGGGCCAGTATTCCAGATTTTCCCCATTTCCCTGTAATGTTTCCTTTTTGAATAATTATCCAAATCTCTTTTGAAGGCCTTGATTAATTCTGTATCCACCACATTATTGAGCAGTGCATCCTAATAATAATAATCTTTATTATTGTCACAAGTAGGCTTACATTAACATTGCAATGAAGTCACTGTGAAAATCCCTGAGTCGCCACACTCTGGTGCCTGTTCAGGTACACAGAGGGAGAATTCAGAATGTTCAATTCACCTTACAGCATGTCTTTCGGAACTTGTGGGAGGAAACCGGAGCACCCGGAGGAAACCCACGCAGACACGGGGAGAACGTGCAGACTCTGCAGGGACAGTGACCCAAGCTGGGAATTGAAGCTGGGACCCTGGCGCTGTGAAGCAGCAGTGCTAACCACTGTGCTACCACTGTGCTACCACTCACAGTGCAAAATTATTTTCCCTCATGTTCTATTGCTTCTTTTGCATCCTCTGGTTTTGGGTCGTTTCACCAATGGGGACAGGTTTGCCCCTCTACTCTCTCCAGAGCCCTCATGATTTTGAACGGATCTCCTCTTAATCCTCTCTTTGTTTCTTCAAGAAGAACAGCCCCAGCTTCTCAAAGCTACCCATGTAATTGAAGTTCCTCATCCTATGGAGCATTCTCGTAAATCTTTTGTGAAAATCTTGCCTAAATTTGAGGAGGTTTAAGTCATTACAGCAGTGGCCGCACATCAAAAATAACTTGACTGGCTATAAAGCACTTTGAGATGTTCGGCGGTTGTGAGAAGCACTATATAACTCCATATTTTCCTTTTTTAAATTGATTACCCCAGAAAATGCCTGTTGAATGGAACGCAGGCAGAACACCAACTCTATGCTCATTTAAATGATATCTGCATGTAACCAGCACTCTCTAGTTCACCGGTTATATGTTTCAGCAGGGGGCCCAACATTCTGACTAACATGCTACTAATTAAAGCTAACATACATTATTTAAAGCTGGCCAGCACCTCGTGAGGGGAAGATACACTGTAACTGCAGCAGGTGCAACTCATTCTAGAAGTGAATCTGTTCTGGGAAAGAACATACATGTAAGCATGTGAATTAGGAGAAGGAGTAGGCCCTTGACTCTTTGAGCCTGCTCTGCCATTCAATAAGATCATGGCCGATCTGACTGCAACCTCTCACCTACCCCGATAACATTTCATCTTACTGTTTATCAAGAATCCATCTACCTGTGTCACAATGCTGGATATGGCAAGAATGTGACTGCTATACATTATACTGAGATCTTTGTGGTAGTCACCACTGATTTATTATACTGTATATATGGGTTTTACGGTCAGGCCCCTGTACTACAGGTACGGGGGTAGATCCCTGCCTGCCGGCTCCGCCCAGTAGGCGGAGTATAAATATGTGTGCTCTCCGAACAGCAACCATTTCATCAGCTGCTGTAGGAGGCCACACATCTCTGTGTAATAAAGCCTCAATTACATTCTACTCTTGTCTTGTCGTAATTGATAGTGCATCAATCTTATAAACATAGGACCAGAAGTAGGCCATTCAGCTTTGTTCCTCCATTGAATAGCTCATCAGTATGTCAACCCCATGTAACCCACTCACCTAATAAAAAATTGTCAATCTTAATCCTGCCCCAGCAACGACAGCCAATTAGGGAGCGGGGGTTCCAGGTGTCTTTGTTTAATGGAAGCACTTCCTGATTTCACTTCTCAATGTCTTGGCTCTAACATTAAGATTACGTCCGCTTGTTCTGGAGGAACATGAGAGGAAATAGTTTCTCCATATCTACCCTGTCAAATTGTTTTATCACTTTAAACACGGATAACCATATCCCTCAATCTTCTATGCTAAAGAGAATAGCAATGAATACATCATAATTTAACCCATTAAGTTCTGGAACCTTTCTGGAGAATCTGTACTCCCTCCAAGGTCAATATATCTTTCCTAAATTATGGTGCCTGGGATTGAAAGCTCTACTCCAGATGGAGTCTGCCCAAGGTTCTACACAGCTGAAATATAACTTCCTCCCCTTTGTACTTCAGTCCCCTTGAGATAAAGTGTCGTTCAATTATGCGGATACTGAGACAGTATATTAGCAAAATTTCACGCTAACTTTCAATGAAGTGATTTGTGAAAATGTGTTAGAAATAATACTCGCACATTAGGAGAATAAAAACCATCTGGAGTGCAGTCGGCAGAAATTGAGCCCATCTCCCTCCTGCCCACACTCTCACTGATGAATGACCTGGATCAACTTCAGAAAGCAGTTCTCTGCTCTCTTTCGGTCTCTGGTTCCCTCGCTTACAGTTAAGAGTTCTGACAAGATAAATGAGTATGGGCTGACCAGAAGAACAGAACACAAAGGAGCAGATACCACATTTGTACTATCTCCTGCTGCAGGCCATTGAACATCAAAAAGACAAGAAATGTCTCCTAATAGCTCTGGAGGATGTGCACAAAGCAACTGAATCATTTGAAGAAATTTGTAACTAGAATGTTGACATCAACAGCTGTTAAGTGTGCATGCTGAGAGAGAGTTAAGAAGCTGTCTCCTTAAACTAATTTTAAAGGCATAGCAAATTTAAATATTTTACTCATCCATACCAACCATCCTGTCTAAATGCTGCAAAAACAAGCATACATTAGGAGAAAAATAATGCCTATTAGCACTTGCAAAATGGAACTTGGTCATGAATTTATATTTTTGGGGGGGCGGGGTCGGGGGGAATAGTTTGGCCAAAAAGCAAGAGGAGACAGTGAAGTTAGAAACTGAATCTATATCGTCTCTAACAATATCTAAATCTAATTACCATCTCTTTTCAGATAGAAGAAAAAAAACTGTTTGTGAGAAACCTTCCTATGCAAATAAATACAGGATTGACCCCTTTACTTTTATAATCTGATGGTTCAGTGCCATAAACGCTGTAGTTATAGAGTATAAAAGAAACATGAATGTCAGCAGTCGAAACCAATTAGCATAGGACTACTGGAGCAAGAATAGGCCATTCAGCCCTTCGAGTCTGCCCATTCAATAAGATCATGGCTGATCTGGTTGTGATCTCAACTCCACTTTACTATCTGCCCTCCATAAACCTATTGGACTGAATGAAGATGGCAAATACCGAGCTAAGGCCGGTCCCCCAAAACCTCAAAGAGATATGGGGAGCGGGGTAATTTAGTTGCTGCTCATTATTGAAATTTCCCAGTTTTCTTTTTAGTTGAATTCACTGGAAATTGGGCAGTTTCTGACAATGGGCAGATTGTCTCAACAGTTTTGTCCTAAAGCGGTGAAGAGGAAAACGCCCCCATGGTCAGGCTTCAGCTTTCTAAAATGTAACAATTGATAAAATATGTAAAAGAGGCACTGTTTGTTGTGCTAAGTTAAGAATCAAGTGCATGGCATAGTGATAAAATCCCTGCTCCCCTACTAGCTCTCCATTACTAATTCTCCAAACGTGGGGCTGGATTCTACGGCCTCCCAGTCGCCTGATTTTCAGCAGTGTGCCGTACGCAGGCAGTGGGACCCTAGCTTCCCACCGCCTTTCAATAGGATTTCTAACTGAAGCCACCCCACGCTGTCAAGAAACCCGCAGGTGGAGATGCGCTGCCAGCAGAATAAGAGAATCCCGACGGCTGGAGAATTCCGGCCCAAATCACAGTGCCATTTCTTCTCTGAATGTTGACCCCCAGCTGCACTCTTTTCTTTTTTCATTCATTATGTACAAACATTTATAACTTGGTTAAGGATTGTTGTTTCCATTTTTGTGTCAATATCCTGACTCAGGGATAGAAGAGAAAAATATATTTTCTTCGGCCTTATTTGCTCTGGAATTGCATGCATGAAAACAAATTATTGATCAAGCTCTATGTTGGCAAAGCTGCACTCCAGAAAAACAGGTCATTCAACCCAACTGGACTGGGCCGGCCTCCTCCCACCCTATTTCATCCCACGCCATCAGCTTAACTTTCTATCTATTGTCCCCCATGTACTCATCTAGCTTTCTCTAATGGTATCAATGGTGTTTAACATATATTAATTTGTACATTAACTTTTCAATTAAATCTCATTTCAAATCGCAATGATGCTGCTAATTAATTTCACAGATGACTTTTTTGAAACATCATCATTTCCTGTTTATTTTTTTTATAGAATATAACCCACTGAAGTTAAAAGGTTGCTGTAAAATGTGCCATGCATCCATTTTAAATTCTCAAGTTTCAACTGCATGCTGTAGAACGAAAAAGGTAACTTACCAACACCAAATTCAAAAGCAGAACAAAGTGCCAGAAGAAATATAAAGTGGTTCAAACTGAACAATACATGAATGGTCGTACACTGAATGATCCAGTTAGGTTTATGCCGCAGTAAAGGATTTAAACACTCAGCTCTCGGCTCACTGCGCAAATGGCTCTCTGTCTTTCAGTGCCGAATAAAACCTACAGAGCCATATTCTTCATTCTGAGAAAGCATTTGGAGAGACTATTGGAAAACACTTCCTTTATCTCTGGAAACTGCATTCAGTCCTTTTGCCCTTCAGACTTGTGTGCAAGATTAACCAAACTATGTGATTGAATTTTCTTTCTCTGAAAATTATTTGGTGCTCTGAATACAATGATCCTGGATATATTCTCAACCAGATACTACTGAACTATTGAAAAGAACACCATCCTGAATCCTGGAAACAAAGTGACTTGACTTGGACAATTCAATTATTTTCCTAATGCCCCAAGTCCCCAATTATATCATAATTCAGAAACAATCAAATGGCCAGGAAGACTTGCAGTTCAGTGGTTGAGCCCCTACCACTGAACTAGAAGCTCCAGGTTTGAGTCCAGCGCCGGGGCTGGTTGGCCACGGAAGGTGCATTCATATCATGGTTCAACAGGCTGATAATTAGCTTGGGAATCTTTCCACCACTCCTGCCTTCTATTCCCCAAAAAAGGGAAAGTAGTGTGGGTGTGATGATACACTTGAAAAAAAACGGATATAAGAACATCAGACATAGGAGCAGGATTAGGCCACTCGACCCATCGAGTCTACTCCGCCATTCAATTATGACTGATATTTTTCTCATCCCCATTCTCCTGCCTTCTCACCATAACCCACGATCCCCTAATTAATTAAGAACCTATATATCTCTGTCTTAAAGACTCTCAGTGATTTGGCCAAAGTGCTTCTTTCTATCCGCATATCACCATTTTATTCATCCTAACACTTAAGATAATAATTATTTTAAGCCAAAGAAACAGCAAGTGGTATAAAAAAGGTTCCCTTGAAAAGAGCTACTTAGAATAAGTTGATAGCTTCAAATTCCTCGGTGTGCACATCACCAAGAATCTGTTCTGGTCCACCCACATTGATGCTGCTACCAAGAAATAACAACCTCAGGAAGTTAAGGAAATCTGGCATGTCCACATTGACTCTGACCAATTTTTACAGATGCACCATAGAAAGCATCCGATCTGTTAATTTTCAGAGAAAGAAAATTCTATCATGGTTGTGTTGTAATTCACCGGCTAACCACTAGGAATCTCATTAGTATATAAATGAATGTTAGAGTGAGGTGACCTCAGACTGACTAGGGAGCTGGGAGAGAAGTTGCTTGTGCATGTTCATACTATTATTCATCTGTTGTTTTGTATATATTTGACCCATAGTTAATGTTAATAAATCGCTTATAGCTTCAGCTACAAGTGTTCTTGTAATATAAATCAGGCCATTACTTGGTATCAGGGCTGGATAGTATTAAACACTGAGAAAAAAAACTATCACATCATCGGTGAAACCTGCCACAAGTCCACAGAGATTTGAAGGTTTTGCAGACTGCACAAATGAACCACACGGAGTCACTGAAGTCATCAATGAGTCTCAGATTTCATGGTGTTGTGGACAGCAACTGGCCTGTGCTTAAACAACAATTTAATGTGTTTCTTACTGCAGTAAATTTAGGGGATCAATCAGATTTGTGTAAGGTAGTAATGCTCCTAACAACGGCAGGGCCCAAAGCAATTGTTGTGTTTAAAATGTTTAAATTTGCAAACAATGAAGATAGTAAAAAATGTTATGAAGTAAATCGAAGATTTGATGCCCATTGCACCTCAGAAAGAAAGAAATTTGTGAACGCTGTGTTTAGATCACATTTACAGAAGACAGAAGAGTCCATAGATCATTTCATCACTGATTTAAAGTTAAAAGCTAAAACCTGTAATTTTTCTGCGGTGGAATCTGCCATGATACATTAATTATCTAGAGGAAGGAACTGAAGGCATGTTTGCTAAGTTTGCAAATGATAATATAAAGATCGGTAGAGGGACAGGTAGTATTGAGGAAGCAGGTGGGCATCAGAAGGATTTGGAAAGGCTAGGAGAGTGGGCAAAGAAATGGTAGATGGAATACAATGTGGAAAAGTGTGAGGTTATGCACTTTGGAAGGAGAAATAGAATATTTTCTAAATGGGAAGATGCTTAGGAAATCAGAAGCACAAAGGGACTTGGGAGTCCTTGTTCATAATTCTCTTAAGATTAATGTGCAGGTTCAGTCAGCAGTTAGGAAGACAAATGCAATGTTAGCATTCATGTCGAGAGGGATAGAATACAAGACCAGGGATGTACTTCTGAGGCTGTAAAAGGCTCTGGTCAGATCCCATTTGGAGTATTGTGAGCAGTTTTGGGGCCCGTATCTAAGGAAGGATGTGCTGGCCTTGGAAAGGGTCCAGAGGAAGTTCACAAGAATTATCCCTGGAATGAAGAGCTTGTTGTATGAGGAACGGTTGAGGACTCTGGGTCTGTACTCATTGGAGTTTAGAAGGATGAGGGGGGATCTTATTGAAACTTACAGGATACTGCGTGGCCTGGATAGAATGGATGTGGAGAGTATTTTTCCACGAGTAGGAAAAACTGGAACCAGAGGACACAATCTCAGACTAAAGGGATGATCCCCTAAAACAGAGATGAGGAGGAATTTCTTCAGCCAGAGGGTGGTGAATTTGTGGAACTCTTTGCCGCAGAAGGCTATGGAGGTCAAATCACTGTGTCTTTAAAACAGAGATAGATAGGTTTTTGATCAATAAGGGTGTCGGGGTTATGGGGAGAAGGCAGGAAAATGGGGATGTGAAAAATATCAGCCATGATTGGATGGTGGAGCAGATTCGATGGGCCGTGTCCTAATTCTGCTCCTATGTCTTATGGTCTTATAATTCAGGACCAAATTATGTTTGGTGTGAATGAAAATAAGCTGAGGGAACGGTTACTGAGGGATTCGGAGCTGTCTTTGGAACAAACAGTTAAGATTTACCAGACTCACGAGCTAGCAGCACAGCATTCTAAAATGTTTCTCAGTAATGGTGTTGTCTTCTTGTAGAAGAGCACTCCATTGATACTCTTTTTCCAAAAAGCCGGGAAACTTCCAAAAAAAGGCGGGAGAGTTCCTGCAGCTCATTGCACACCAACAGACAGGTTAAAGATCAAGACAAAGTATTGCTGTGTAAAAAGTAACAAATTAAGGCAGTGTCCAGCGTTTGGCAAGTTTTGTTCCAGATACAAAGGGAAAAAATCACTTTGCTCAGAATTGTTACTCGAAGCTCAACCCAGATCAGTCGGCACAATGGAAGACACAGTCACCAGTGATGAAACATAATTGTTTGTTGGAGTAATAACAGTGAAGAATATTTTTTTGGAGACATCAAAAATTCTCTAGAACTTAAATAAAATGCAAACTGATGTTCCATTTAAAATAAATGTGGTTGATGAGGACAAATGGCTGCTACCACGTGATGTGAACCGTACAGTGGTCCAATTAAAGTTAGACACTGCTGTCTGAGACAATTTAATCAGCATGACTGATTTTTAAAAATCCAAAAATTCACTTGATTAGAAGAAATCACAAAATATCTCTGAGAGATTATAATGGTTCAAGCATTAAATGTTATGGTGCTTGTCAGCTGAGTATGGTGGTGAAGAACATAGTTTATTCCGCCCCATTCTATATTGTATCGAGGGCTTGGATTCATTTTTAGGTCATCAGTCCTGTGAAGAATTAGGTCCAGTACAATTAGTATATAGCATCCACAAAGCATTGGATCAACACTCCAACAATTCTGAGAACATGAACAACACATTAGGGGCAGCATGGTAGCATGGTGGTTAGCATACATGCTTCACAGCTCCAGGGTCCCAGGTTCGATTCCCGGCTGGGTCACTGTCTGTGCGGAGTCTGCACGTCCTCCCCGTGTGTGCGTGGGTTTCCTCCGGGTTCTCCGGTTTCCTCCCACAGTCCAAAGATGTGCGGGTTAGGTGGATTGGCCATGCTAAATTGCCCGTAGTGTCCTAAAATGTAAGGTTAAGGGGGGGTTGTTGGGTTATGGGTATAGGGTGGATACGTGGGTTTGAGTAGGGTGATCATTGCTCGGCACAACATCGAGGGCCGAAGGGTCTGTTCTGTGCTGTACTGTTCTATTCTATTCTATTCAGCCATGTAGTCACTGATTTTAGTGCACTACCATTTGCCAATGAGATACAATTTAAAGAAGATGCAATTTCTACAGCACTGATACAAATTATTAGTACTGAAGTTGCTGAAGATGTAGATCTGCATGCCAATTTCATTTCTACCCTCCCACCTGTATCAGACACGAA
Source organism: Scyliorhinus canicula (assembly GCF_902713615.1). Classification (NCBI taxonomy): domain Eukaryota; kingdom Metazoa; phylum Chordata; class Chondrichthyes; order Carcharhiniformes; family Scyliorhinidae; genus Scyliorhinus; species Scyliorhinus canicula. The sequence continues at coordinate 121,391,366 of NC_052153.1, read as the reverse complement.
ACCACAAGTTATCAAGAAGATAGAAGAACCTATCAGTGGGGTAAATTCCATGGTATGTGTGGAACAAAAAATGGTAATGCCGCATAGGCATGGATCCCAAAGATTTTAACAAACAAAGTGTACATATTGTAAAACAAACATGACAGAATGCAATGGACAGCCACTCTGATCCATATCTCACAAAATCATGGTACAAAGCGTTAACATTGTCACATGTGTAGCCACCTGGGGTGACCACTGCCCAACACAAAATGGAAGATTTCAAGGAACGCAGGGAAATTGGACATGTTGTAAAAGCAAGCAGCTTGCAAAGCACTTGCATATTCAGACTACTGCAGAAATCAGTTTTGACTGCTGCAGAAACCAGACAGCACTATGAAAAGAAAACAGTTAGCATACTAATGAGGCGATACCGGGCGATCCCCAGGTACAATGGAAACAAGTTAAACACAAATCGATACATTAAATGGAAGGCCAGACTTCTCGGCGCCAAAGAAGTCCAAAACAATAAGTCCCAAGAACTGCCCCAGTGATCGAGGCACTGCCCCGTTATTGGGGAATTCAAATCAATCGATTGGGAAGAGACCCAATCGATTGCGAGAGTATAGAGGGTCCGCACAGGTGGGCGCAAGACCCTGAGAGAGGTATAAGACAGAGACCACGACCCCAGCTCTCTCTCTCTGCCAGCCTCTCCTTGACCAGCCAGCCCTCCCAGCAGAACACCGTTGCAGTAGAAGAACCTTGAGGAGGAGAGGTCTGGACAGCAGCCGCCAACAAGTAAGTGTCACAACGCACGCTACGAGAGTAGACACTCCTGACCCCCTTTAGTCCATAACTACTGGAAGCCTGTGGACCCAGGACAAGGCTAGACGCCGTTGTTCCCTGATCCGACAGTCCCCTTATCCAGATAAGTATTTGGCCTATTAGTGGTAGGATTAGCCTAGTCTTATAGTTTTATATGCATGATTAGTAGATTACTGTAATATAATAAACGTGTCTTGTTTGAACTTACTAACTGGTGTATGGATTTATTGCTTTGAACTTGAACTTGAAACTTGTGGCGGTATCTTAACGATACCTGGCAACTCCAAAGCTAAGGAACGAAACAGAGCCAAATTGAGTGTTAAGCACACTCACCCAGAACGAGCAACACATGGTAGATCGCCAGCAGAGTTACTCATAAAAAGAAGGTTGCGTACCACACTTACATACTTGGAAAAGAAGGAGGAGAATACAGTGGTGCTGCAGAAAATGCAAAACGTGAAAGCAAAACAAAAGCAGTTCAATGAAAGAGTGTCTGGAACTTTACCAACCCTGAGCAGTAATGACATTGTGAGAAGAGAAGATTCAGGCAATTGGTCGAAAAAAGCCATTGTACTTGAAGAAGAAGCACCTCGTTCCTACAATGTACAAACAGAGAAAGGGTTGGTTTTAAGAATAAAACATCACGCACTCTTGATACAAGAGAAGACTTTCACAACAAAGTGATGGATGACAAATCTACGTCAGAATCAACGTCAACTGCAGTGTCAGGTAGTTCAGCAGTTCCTGAGCATGAGAATGTCATGGAGGACTTTGAATCTACAAGTTTTGAGCTGCAAGGTCAAACTTTGAGACGATCAACCAGAGTTAGAAGAAGATCTGATAAGCTTAATTTGTAGATTTGGACTATTTGTACCTACTATGCTTGCTCTTCTTGTATATTATATATATTTGTTAAACCAGTTTTAAAAAATTTAAAGAAAATAAATTAATTCTGTTAGTTTCACAGGCTAATGATATGACATGTAAATATACTGATGATAATGTATTTATTCTTTCAAAGTAAAGGGGATGTAGTGATATCATGGTTATGTTGTAATTCACTGACTGACAACTAGGAGTCTCATTAGTATATAAATGAATGTCAGGTGATCTCAGACTGACTAGGGAGCTGGGAGAGAGATTACTTGTGCATATTAATATTGTTGTTCATCTGTTGTTTTGTATATATTTGACCCACAGTTATTGTTAATAAATCATTTGCAGCTTTAGCTACACGTGTTCTTGTAATATAAATCAGGCCATCTTACAAGAACATTACACTATCTGGCTGCGTCACAGCCTGATTTGGCAACTGCTAGGCCTAAGACCGTAAGAAACTACAGAGAGTTGTGAACACAGCCCATCACGCAAAAGCACCTCCTATCCATTGACTCTGTCTACACCTCCCGCTACCTTGGGAAAGTGGGCAGCATAATCAAAGACCCCTCCAACCGTGTTATTCTATCCTTCAATCTCTTTTATCAGGTAGGAGATACAAAAGTCTGAGAACACGCAATAACAGATTCAAAGTACAGAGATGAGGAGGAATTTCTTCAGCCAGAGGGTGGCGAATCTGTGGAACTCTTTGGCACAGAAGCCTGTGGAGGCCAAATCACTGAGTGACTTTAAAACAAAGCTAGATAGGTTCATGATTCATAAGGGGATCAGGGGTTATGGAGAGAAGGCAGGGGGATAGGGATGAGAAAATATCAGCCATGATTGAATGGCAGAGCAGACGCGATGGGCCGAGTGGACTAATTCTGCTCCTATGTCTTATGTCTAAAAACAGCTTCTTCTCCACTGATACCAGACTCCTAAATGACTCTCTTATGGATTTAATTGATCTCTCCATGCACCTTCTCTACTGAGTAGTACTGCACTCTGTATGCTTCACCCGATGCCTGTGTTTATGTATTCACATTGTGTATTTTTGTACGTCCCATGTTTTTCATGTATGGAATGATCTGTCTCAACTGTACGCAAAAAATACTTTTCACTGTACCTTGGTACCCATGACAATAAATCTAAATCAAAATAAGTTGCATTTTATGGGTTGTGGTAGAATCTCATGGATGGAAGCAAAAACAGGCCACACGCTCTCTCAAGCCAATTTTCATACTCCTGCCATGATTCAGTTTCGGCTGACCAATTAGCGGACTTCTTCTGAACTGCTGCCAGTTAGTGGCTGACCGATGGGACTCCTGGATGCCCTGCTGCAGTAGGGTCAGGCTGTGAACTGGCTCCAGAATGAAAGGGTTGTCGGTACTATGAGGGGCATCTGGCTGCCCATCAGCTCCAAGGAAAGGCACTCAGTAGAAAGAGATGAGAGAGAGCCAAGCATCTTAGACAGAAAATTGTGTTGATTTGGTAATTCTTCTGGCTACTGCAATCTGTGCTACATCTGGGTAAGAAAGGTGCAAATTAAAGCCACCCCATCATCATGGTTGATGATGTCTTCCTTCAGCCTGTGATTGTGGGACATTCTCATACTGAAGAATGATAAGAGGAGACTTTCCTGCCAGACCTGGCAAGCCTGGATGGAGTTTGCAGAGGAGGTCAGGAACAGTGGTGTTTTTTTGAGGAGCGAGCTACAGTGTTGCAAATGGTGAACATTTGCAAGGGTTAGTGACAAACCTAACTCTAAATGTTGCACACATCTTTGGGAGGGTATTGGGTGTGGGAAATAGTTGCCATGAAAATGGATTAATGAATGAGGCATGGTGAGAATGCATAGTCAAGGAACTCATCACTCTGCCTCCCTTTGCAGGGTTGCTGGGGTTGGGGTTGGAAAGGTAGGAGCACCCCCACAAAGTGAACTGAGGCTGTAGGGTTCGACCCTGAAAGCATGATCGACCCATTATCTTCACAGGAGAAGATGGCCCATACTGACTGGCACAGGTTGCGGACCAGTTGGGGAATGCCCAACCTGGCAGTGATGACTGAACTGGAGGAGATTATCCTTCTGCTGGCCGGTCACCAACTGGTGAAGATCCATTGGCCATGGGGAGACTGTGTTGCTGTGGTTGTGGATGGAATTTCAAGGGGATGTGAGTTGGCGAGTGAAGGAGTCCATCCAAAGCATGAGTTCCTCAACCTCCCTGTTGTCTACAAGTGTAGCCCTTCCATTGAAAGATTTGCAACTCTCATGGACAGTGAACTCTGACTTCCTTGTTTGATGCTTCTCTTTACAAATCCTTGATAGCTCCAGGCCCCCTGAACTATGACTCCTTATCTGAGCTTCCTTTTGCAATGTATTGCCTTGGAAAATTGCCCCAAGATCCAAAATTCAAAAATTCCTCAGATGTAGAAGCAGGCTAAGATGCTGCCTACACCATCGCAGAGTGAGTTCTTCTCCATCCCTTATATTGTACCCATGTGCCACTCATGCTTACCTGCCCTAAGTCACTTCCCCATTTGACCCAGGCGTATCCTATAAAATTGCTTTGGCCCCATCCATTCATTTGCTTTTTTGAGTGCCTCAACCGGCTGGCAATGGCATCTTTTGGAAGACAGCCCAATTTTGGACCTCTGATTTTACACCCTGCTTGCCTTCTGCATTATTACAGATGTGCGTTATATTTCTGACAAAACATCATGACACCAAATTTTCAAAGGGGCGGGAGGGACAGCCGCCTGATTCGTCGCTGTAAAATCCAGCCGAGTGAAACCACTTTATTATGTCATTTTGTCTACATGAATGAACAAGAAATACTAAAGTGCAAATGACAAATATTCTCATCCATTTAACTTTGGGCTGAAATTCTACTGCTTACTCGTTAATGTGATCATGTGAAATCCCAACTAAAATGACAACATTTTTAAAATAGTACATGAAGGATTGTTACATCTGTGCATCACTTCGTGAGTTAAAATATGTCAGCAGATTTTCAAGACTTTTGTGCACATGAAACTGCTGCATTGGGTCAAATCTGATCAAATACCAGAATATATCAAATATGTGTGATCGAAATCCCCAAACATTTTGATTTTTGTGTTCACTATATTCATATAACTTGTATGCAGTACAGTATGCGCAAGATATTTCATATCCATTATGACTTAAAGGGGTATTTATATGTTTTTTCTGCTTTTCATCATCACATTATAGGCATGCTTTTGCAATCCACAATTCCCAACAGGAACCTGTGCTCACAGAGACATTTTGTGTCAGAAAATTGATGTACATCCGCAACTTCCTAAAATGTGCTATCTGCAAATGCTGTACCAGTCCTAAATAATTTCAGCACAAGGCTAACTGAAGACAGTGAATGATACAACCATAACACTCTTCTCTTTTATCTGTTTGTCCCAACTTTAACTACACCCCTGCCACCGCAGGGCTATCTGTCACTTGTTCTTTAGTTTTGCTTTCACTGAACTGTTCTTATATTACCACATTCTGCTGTCTTACATTTATTCCACTGTCAGCAACTTCTTTAGTCATTAATGCTACCATTAACACTCCCTTTGCGTTGTGCCTATGGCATCTTTGTCAATCTCTCTTTACCTCCCACCTATCCCTATACTTCTCCACCCCCTCTCCCTCCCCCCAATTACATAACCCATCTCATTTCTACCTCTCTTCAGCTCTGGAGAAGAGTCACACAGACCAGAAAAATTAACTCTGTTTCCCTCTCCACAGATACTGCCAGACCTGCTGAGTTTATCCAGCATTTTCTGTTTTTATATCAACCATAACACTTTTGGCCCTGCATGCCAATTAGCTCAAACCTCAGCTCAGGACCTTACCTGTTATATTGTTTGTAAAGAAAAGGAACTAATTGATGTAAGAATGTACATCTGAGGTGCCACATTTTGCACTGGAGTCACGTGCTGATTAACAATGCAGTAGTGTATCAGTCTACCAGCTACATGGAGAGTCGTAAGAAGTACACTCGATGAAGCTCCAGCATTTCTGAGTCTAAAGTGTGTTTATTTTGAACTTGCGGGAAACAGAAGACATAACAATGCTGCGAACAGAATTTGTTTGAAGTAGTCAACTGTGATTTAAGCATCTTCGAAACAGGCTTCGCAAACTGTGCAAGAAACGCTTGGCTTTTCTTTCCTCGTGACTGATGAAAGGACAAAACTCACGTTGCACATCAAATAGAACTTCAAATTGGACTAAGTTTACATTCATTTATAATCACAGCTGAGGTCATTAACTAGGGTCACAGCAGCACAGGTCATTAACACTGACGTCTATTTTGAGAAACAATAGGGTTAGATTTCCTCTTTTTGCAAATGCTTATTTTTTATCTTAATTTATGACCTGATAATAAAATGGTGGGAACCTGCACTTTTGAAATGTGCACTTCCTGAAAATGTGATTTTATTAGCTACAATGAAAAATGAACAATGATTCTTTCATGCTTGATGCTGTACTAATGACCCTTTAATGCTTCTAAAGCAACTAATGAGACTCATGACTGATCTAACTGTTCAAAAGTTTGTAACTAACTATGAAGTGCACATTATTTTTGGAAAATGGTTCAGTGACATTGAGAAAATCCATTTTAGTGAACAAGCTCTGTATGTACTGATAACCTTGCCAATACATCACTGCATTCAGCTTTTTGAGTTATACTAAAGAGGAAGTAAGTGCCTGTCAATGAAAGAACAAAGCTAATCGTAACTACTCAGAGAATCTGATAGAAGATCAATTGGGCGCGATTCTCTGCTCCCCACGCGGCGTGGGAGAATCGCGGGAGGGACCCCCGACAAAATTCACGCCCCCTTACACCCCCCGCGATTCCCCCCCCCCCCCCCCCGGCTCGGAAGAAAAGCAGCATGGTAGCACAGTGGTTAGCACAGTTGCCTCACAGCCTCCAGGGTCTCAGGTTCGATTCCTGGCTTGGGTCACTGTGCGGAGTCTGCACCTTCTCCCCATGTCTGCGTGGGTATCCTCCGGGTGCTCCGGTTTCCTCCCACGGTCCAAACATGTGCAGGTTAGGTGGATTGGCCATGATAAATTGCCCTTAGTGTCCAAAAAAAAAAGGTTAGGTGGGGTTGCTGGGTTACGGGGATAAGGCGGAGATGTGGGCTTAAGTGGGTTGCTCTTCCAAGGGTCGGTGCAGACTTAATGGGCTGAATGGCCTCCTTCTGCACTGTAAAGTCTATGATTCTATGAAAAGATGAAAATGTAAGGAATAGTTGTTATATGTGCAGAGTGGTTTTCTAAATAAATTTAGAGTACCCAATTATTTTTTTCCAATTAAGGGGCAATTTAGCGTGGCCAATCCACCTACCCCGCACATCTTTGGGTTGTGGGTGCGAAAACCCATGCAAACACAGGGAGAATGTGCAAACTCCATACGGACAGTGACCCAGCGCCAGGATCGAACCAGAGACCTCAGCGCCATGAGGCATAGGGCTAACCCACTGCACCACCGTGCTGCCCTATATGTGCAGAGTGTTGCAGTGGCATGAAGAATGTTAAAAAGGATACAGCAAATAAACAAGGAGATGTGAGAAAGTGTGCAAAAGAGTTGAAGTCCAGTAATTACACAATGTACTATACATAAGGAAGCAATTATTGATTAATTCAGGATGATTGGAAGATTGGACTTGTAACTGAATATACCAATTAGAAGGTTATAAGATTAGAAGGAAGGATAGGGAATTTGGTAGAGGGAGAATATTAGCATTAGTGATTGAGAATGAAATCACTTCAGAGAGACTATAACAAGAGAGAAGTCGCCAGTGAAGACTTTATGGGTGGAATCAAGAACGAGAAAAAGATTTAAGGCTCAAGCTGGTGTTACATATTGGCTCCTGGTAGCAGCTGTAATGTGGTTGTATGTGTTAATGCCGAGGTTAACCAAGCATGCAGTGAAGGTAGAGTGGTTTAATGGGGATTTTAAATTACATATAGATTGGGATAAGCAGAAAAGCTTACTGCAGAAAGATAACAAAACTGTTACGTGTTTTCAGAATAGTTTTCTGCAACAAAATGTCCGAGACGCAACAAGGGGGGATGCCATATTAGACTAAACAATGAGTAATGAGCCAGACCTGGTTAACGGCGAACAGTGCACTAACATTTACCAAATAACAACCATAACATGATTGAGCTCAGTGCTGTGTTTGAAAGTAAGAATTGCAAAATACTGACAAGATTCAATATTCTCGATTTAGGTAAAGCTGACTTCAATGCAATGTGACAGACAGAGACAGTAAACTGGATGAACTGTTAATGGGTAAAATGACAGAAGGTCAGTGGGAGGTGTTAAAAAATAATTGAACACAATACTGAATCAGTTTATATCCCCAAGGGACAAGAGTTCCAGTTGGCAAGGGCAGCACGGTGGCCTAGTGGTTAGCACAACTGCCTCACGGCGCTGAGGTCCCAGGTTCGATCCCGGCTCTGGGTCACTGTCCGTGTGGAGTTTGCACATTCTCCCCGTGTCAGCGTGGGTTTCACCCCCACAACCCAAAAATGTGCAGAGTAGGTAGATTGGCCACACTAAATTGCCCCTTAATTGGAAAAAATAATTGGGTAATCTAAATTTATTTTTAAAAAGAGTTCCAGTTGGCCTAAGGAACACCCATGAGTGACTAAATAGACACGGGCAATGTATCAAAAAGCATGCAAGATTGCAAAATAATGTACAGATCCAAGTGAATGGGAGATATACAAAGAATAGCATTGGGCTACCAAAAGGAAGTATGAGAAGAAAAGTGATATCAAACTGTACACAAATCGCTTTCGGAAAAATGAAGGTGATTAAGAGCAACGTTGACCCCTTAAAACTTGACTATGGTGTCATTATTAAAATAAGGAAATAGTGGAAATGTGAAATCATTAGTTTGCATTGGCATTTACAGCAGAGGATATCCCAAGAAAACTAATATTGACTCAGGGATGGACTCAAAATTTCTGTGAGCAAATTAACTGTAATGAAAGGAACAATGGCAGTAACGAATGCCAGGTCCCGAGGAGCAGATGGATTCTATCCCACGGTTTCAAATTATGTAGATGAGAACATTGCAGCTGCCCTAACTATGATCATCCAAAGTTCTGTCAATTCAGGAATGGATCCATTGATTTGAAAATGGTCCTTTAGAAAGGCGAGAGAGGAAATAAGAAAATTATGGATTGGTTAATCTTTTTTTCCATAAATTTACAGCACCCAATTCATTTTTTCCAATTAAGCGGCAATTTAGCGTGGTCAATTCACATAGCCTGCACATCTTTGGGTTGTGGGGGCGAAACCCGGGGAGAATGTGTAAACTCCACACAGACAGTGACCCAGAGCCGGGATCGAACCTGGGACCTCGGCGCCGTGAGGCAGCAGAGCTAACCCACTGCGCCACCGTGCTGCCCGATCGGTTAATCCTAACATCTGTTGTCACAAAATTCTAGAATCCGAAATAAAGGGTAGAATGACTGAATCCCTTAAAAGTTTTCAGCTCATCGAAGATAGCCAGCATGGATCTATAGAGTACGTCGTGTCTGATTGAATATAAATGACTAAAGTAATGGATCGGGGTAATGTTACGACCCAAAATAATATATGAACTTGCCAGTGACCAAGGCAAAGGTTTTCACAAGATTTCACATTTTAAGGCTTTTACTGTAGCAAACAAACTAAAATCTACATTACTTGGTAGACAACTGATACACTAAATGACAAAAAGGTATTCTTGATTAGCATCTTAACACAACCAAAATCCCCATACCACATTTATACATGACATTGCACACTCAGCAGAAATGTGGTCTTGTGTATAAAGTCCTACGCTCCTTTCAGCTTTAATGGGATATCCTCTCTCCGCCCCACCATGTTGAATCTTATAGTGTCTTTTCAAACAAAGTCCCTTCACTCAAATTCTGAGCATAATCAAATTGACTTTCAGGAGTTACACATGTCTGACGAATCTGTGGTCTTTAACTTCCTACAAGATAATTTCTTCAAACAGGGGATCTATCCACACCAATATTCTGCTTGGTAATTAACTCAAAAATATTCCCTTTTTGATCAACTAACAGCACTTCTTCTGAATCTTCTTCTCCAAATCTCCCTGCCTGACTGCCTCTGAGAGTCAATGGCTCAGGACTTTACTCCCAGATCTGGTGCTCAGAGACAGGTCAATTCCTGGCTATGCAAACCTGACCTTTAAAAATGGCGGCCCAGACATAACATTTTAATGTTGGGGTGGGGGAGGAATGGGTTGGATTAGTAGTTAGGAGAAGCCGTTTGAAGGCAGATCCAGGAAGAACTGAGGAGGATAAGATATGGAGGCAGGCTGTGTGGAAGGCCTGACTCGGGGCTCTGGCACTGTGTCCAAATTTAAAAAAGAAAAGCAAATGAAACATGCCTCCAGCCCTCATTCCACACCCTCTCTCACACATTAAAGCACTCCCTATGCCAACACATGCTCCCAAACCATGGTATGTCCCCAAACAACTCTTATTACTTTTTATGCTGCAGTGCTAAGCTATGCCCTGTCATCCATCCCATGACCCTTTATAGCATCACGTCAACTTATACACCTCCACCCACCCTCATACCCTCCATACATACCTATGCCCCTTTACCCAGCCCCCTTGGCCCATCATACTCCCTACACCATGGTATATGCCTTCATTCACCCCTCATGGTCCCTCATACCCACAATGCCAAACTATTGCCCTGCACCCAACCCCATGGTCCCTCATATTCTCCATGCCAAGTGAAAGCCCTCCATACACCCCATTTCCCTTGATCACCCCAATGTCAATTTACTGCCTACTCATGTTAATCCATGCCCCCTCAACCACCAGCATTTTCCCATACACCAACCATGTCACCTCATCCAGTATCTACCATGGTCACTCCTTGGGACCCATGCAGAGATAGGATAAAATAAAGTTCTATTAAAAAATTCGAAGTGTTTATTCCCGACTTCGCTATATTGAAAAAAACACTCTCATTCATAAAAAATCTATTTACTACATATGCATTCCTTCAACCAGATAAAGCTTTATAACATTTCATTCAAGGGCACAATCGCTTGTAGCAAAAAGCACTCCAATCCATATTACAATCTATAATCACTTGCGGTAGTCAGTCAAAAGGTGAAATGGTACGTGCTAATCCAGTAATGGAAACTTTCATACTTATGTTAATAGACAGAGTGAAATAGCAATCAATCATGTTTTTAACACTCAAGACATTTTTAGAAGTATTTAAAAGGCAAGACTTTTAATTGCCTTAACAGTTTGTCAGCTCTCTTTGACAGGCGCTTTTGATAGTTTTTTAAAAGTGTATTCTTTCACGGAATGTGCATCACTGGATCAAGCAGCAGTTATTACCCGCCTCTAATTTCTCTTGAGAAGGTGGTGATAGCCACCTTCTAGAACTGCTGCAGTCCATGTTGTGCAGGTACATCCACAGTGCTGATAGAAAGGTAGTCCAATATTTTCTAAGTCAGGATGTGTGGCTTGGAGGATGGCACAGTAGCATAGTGGTTAGCATTGTTGCTTCACAGGTCCAAGATCCCAGATTCGATTCCCGGCTTAGGTCGCTGTCTGCGCAGAGTCTGCATGTTCTCCTCGTGTCTGCGTGGGTTTCCTCCGGGTGCTCCGGTTTCCTCCCACAGTCCAAATATGTGCAGGTTAGGTGGATGGCCATGATAAATTGCCCTTTGTGTCCAAAACGATGAGGTGGGGTTACTGGGTTACTAAGGGGATGAGGTGGAGGTGGGCTTAAGTGGGGCGCTCTTTCCAAGGACTGGTGCAGACTCGATGGGACGAATGGCCTCCTTCTGCACTGCAAATTCTATGATTCTATGATTCAGGTTGCGGTGTTGCCATGCAGCTGCTACTCTTAACCTTCTAGGTGGTTCCCAGGTTCGATTCCGGCTCTGGGTCACTGTCCGTGTGGAGTTTGCACATTCTCCCGTGTTTGCGTGGGTTTCGCTCCCACACAACCAAAAAAATGTGCAAACTAGGTGTATTGGCCATGCTAAATTGTCCCTTAATTGGAAAAAATGAATTGGGTATTCTAAAATTTAAAAAAACAAAAAAAACCTTCGAGGTGGTAGAGGTTATGGGTTTGGAAGGTGCTGTCGAAAGAGCCGTGTTGGGTTCTTGCAGTTCATCTTTTCGATTATACACACTGCAGTTATTGTGTATTGGTCGTGCAGGGACTGAACATTTAAGGTATTTGATGGAGTGCCACTCAAACGGGTTGCTATGTCCTGGCTGGTGTGAGTTTCTTGAGTGTTGTTGGAGCCATCCAGGTAAGTGGAAAATATTCCATTGCATTCCTTGACTTGAGAACTTGGTGGATAGGCTTTGGGACATCAGGAGGTGAATTAATCACTGCAGAATTCTCAGTCGCTGACCTGCTCTTGTAACCATAGAGTAATAGAGATTTTGCAGCATGGAAAGAAGCCCTTCGGCCCATCATGTTCACACCTGCCATGATTGGTTCACACCTGCCATTATATGGCTCATTCAGTTCAGTTGCTGGTAATTGAGCCAGGGTTCTGTTCTGTTCAGGGCTAACATCAACTGGGACTGCAACAAAGGAAAGTCATTGATGAAGCAGCTGAAGATGATTGGGCTTCGAACACTACCCTGAGGAACTCCTGCCGTGATGTCGTAGAACTGAGATGATTGGCCTTGAACAACCAAAACCATTTTTCTTCTTTTGACAGGTCCCTTTGAAAGGTCCTTCTGACAGGTTTGACAGTTGATTCTGTAAGGTCTTTTGACAGTTTCAATAAGATTGACAGTAATACATTTATGACATTTTTACACACAGTTACATCTAATATTAGCAATTCCAAAGGGTACTTTACCTCCCGCAAAGGGAACATGACCTCCACCAAAGGGCACCTTCCAATGACATCCTGGGACCAGATTAAAAGGAATACCTTATCCCTCCAAAGGTGGCTATCCAAATTAACCCACAATGTTCAAATCTGCTTTTACCAAGTCTGATCTCCATGCTTCAGGTTTCACACTCCAATGTTGCCTAACTCCCTCTCCAGTGGAGGCAAGTAATGATTTAAATGGCTAGCTACCTCTGTACAGCATGCATGCATGAAACACGTCCTGCCTCTTATCCAGCCCCAACAAAAATTGGAATTGATTGTGTGTGGAGGCAAAACTTTTCAGGTAGTTGTAGGAAGGCTCGCTGTCGTGGTGAAAATCTAGGCCTGTGAGGAGATTTGATAGAGGTGTTCAAGATCATGAAAATGTCTTATTGTCACGAGTAGGCTTCAATGAAGTTACTGTGAAAAGCCCCTAGTCGCCACATTCCAGCGCCTGTTCGGGGAGGGTGCTACGGGAATCGAACCGTGCTGTGGCCTGGTTGGTCTGCTTTCAAAGCCAGCGATTTAGCCCTGTGCTAAACAGCCCCTAGTCTGGAAACAGAGAAGCGAGAATGGGGAGGTGCTCTAATTGGTAGGAAGTGACTCATGACAAGTGACATCCCACAGGTACCTGTGTTGAGGCCTTAACTACCCACTGTATTTGTTACTGACTTGGATTATCGGGTAAAGAGCCGTAGAGTGAAATCTTGATATGTCAAACTCAGATGTCACAAAATTCCGATTATGTCAAAGTTGTCAATCATTCCTACCAGCAGAATAGCAAATCCCATGGAACCATGCCTATGATAATTCAATATTCTACATTGGTAACTCCGATTAGTCTATTTTTAACATGTCTAATCTTGTCATATGACTGCTCTGTACCATCAGAGTGCTATTAGGCTACACAAGAGCATGAAATAATCCAGCGCTGGACAAACCATTATTTGACATTGAGACCTCCCTGTGAAAGCACATGCAAAGCCCTGTGGGTATGGCTGAACCTGAGGAAGTTAAAAGTGTTTTTGAACAGAGAGAAGTTGAAGTTAATACATCAAGTGGAAAACTGAGGCGTGAAGCAGAAAGTGGACATCATGAATGAGTAGAGATCCCACCACTGATTATGTTCAGCATTGTGAAACACACCATTATGGAACAGCTAGACAAGCAGGCATTCTCTCCACCAAGGAGGAGAATGAGAATGGCTGCCTATCCCAACATTGAAGAAACTCTGCTAAGGTGGTTCAAGGCAGCCCAAATAGAGAATGATTCCATCACCAATCCAATCCTGCAGGAAAGGGGAGTCACCCTGGCAAAGAAGCTGGATCACATAGAGTGCACCTGAACTGACAGATAGATAGACCTATTCAAGACAAGACACAACATCATCTTCCGCGTGGTAAATGGTGAAGATGCGGAGGTTACAGCAGCAATAACAGATAATTGGCTCAAAAATGGAGTATGCACCAGGAGACATTTTTAACATGGATGAAAATAGGCTGATGTTCTTGCTGCCCAATGCCAAACTCCAGCTAATGGATCGGGGTGATTAGAAACTCAAAAACCCGCCATTCGCAGTTGCTTCCACCATTCTGGGTTCAAACAGGTTACAACAGCACAAGGCATTGAGGATGAAGAGGAGTAAGGTGAGTCCAATCGATCCAATGACACAAAGATATGAATTAGGAGCAGAGGTAGACCATTCTGCTCTTCAAACCTGCTTCACCATTCATTAAGATCATGGGTGATCTGATTGGAACCTCAACTGCACATTCTTGCCCACCCCAGATAACCTTTCATTCCCTTGCTTATTAAGAATCTATCTCCCTCTACTTTAAAAATGTTCGAATATTCTGCTTTCACCACCTTTTGAGGAGCAGAGTTCCAAAGCCTCATAACCCTATGAGAGATGAGAATCTCCTTCTCTCTGTCCCAAATGGGTAGCCCCACTGGCATAGAATTCTACCCCTTAGAATAGTGGCCCCAAGTACGAGATTTTCTCACAAGAGAAAATATCCTTTTCACATTGACCCTACCAAGACCCCTCAGGATCTTATATGTTTCAATCAAGTCGCCTCTTACACTTCTGAACTCAAGATATAAGCCTAGCCTGTGCAACCAAGTCACCCAATCCGGGTATTGATTTAGAAAATCTTCTCTGAACTGCTTCCTTAAATTTACATCCTTCCTTCCTTAAATAAAGAGACTAATACTGTGCACAGTGCTCCAGATGTGGTTTCACCAATGCTGTGCATAAATGAAGCGTAATCTCCCTACTTTTATATTAAATTCCATTCCTAATAAATTATAACATTCCATTATCTTTCCTAATTACTTGCTCTACCCACATACTAGCCTTTTGTGATCCATGCATTGGACACCCAAATCTCTCTCCATCTCAGAGCTCTACATTCTCTCACCATTTAGATAATATGCTTCTTGCTTAATTTTCCTGCCAAAATGGAAATTTTTCAATGTTCCCGACTATATACTCCATTTGCCACGAGCATGATTTACCGGCCTCGTCGTGCTCAACTTGGTGATGTACTCAATCTCCTCAATGAGTGCCTCTTTTTCTTTGAAGATGAGCCGCATTAACTAATTATGTGTTCTTATCGCTACATTTTTAGGTCAGTTCTCATTTTTTGAGATAAAATATACTTTTTTAAAAAATGTTTGCTTTAAAAACATATAACAACAGAATGGCTGGTCAGATCAATAACCTTCAGAGTGCACTCCAGGAGAAACTTCCACTCCAAGAACATAACTCTTCACATTAACTCTCCCATCCACACTTACACATTGTCTACAAGGCACACACGAGGAGTGTGATGGAATACTCTCCCCTTGCCTGGATGAGTGCAGCTCCAACAACACTCAAGAAGCTCCACGCCATCCAGGACAAGCGTCATTGATTCCTCTTCCACAAACATTAAGGTGAGGCAGTGACACACTGGACTTGTATTCAGATACCCAGATACTCAGTGTAATGCTCTGGAGAACTGCATGGCAGAAAATACATGGAAACACCACCACCTGGAGGTTCCTATTCAAGTCACTCACAGTTCAAACTCAGAAATATATTGCCATTCCTTCACGATCACTGGGTCAAAATCCTGGAATTTCCTCTCTAGCAGAACATTGGATGTACCGACACCTCAGGGATTGCGGTGGTTCAAGAAAGCAGCTGACCACCGCCTTCTCAAAAGCAATTCGGGATGGGCAATAAATGTTGACCTAGCCAGCATTTATTCTGTAAATGAATAAAAAAACTTCCGATCATTCTCCTCCACTTCACCATTCCCTGAAAAATTCCTTAATCACTCACATTCCTCTGTTCTTTTCAAGTTCCATGAAAACTGAACGAGTCAACTCCATTCTGCATCCTTCGGTTCTAAAGTCCCTCTCCCCTAGTCTATCTGCCTAAAATCGCATGATTCTTCTGACCTGACCCTTTAAACAGTTGCCTACATTAAGCAGTATCACTGATTCTTCTACACCAGATCCTCATGTTATTCCTGGTCTATACATCAAGCTGAGGATAACTCCAAACCCACTTTTTCCACTACATCCTGGCTTCTTTCTCCATATGATCCACACACTCCTCTGACACGAATGGGAGGAACTTATGAACTGACTTGTCTTCACAATGAAGCGACACATTTAGTCACAGATACCCTCTTCCTCCTCAGCTGTCCTGCAAACCCATTCTTCTTTTTTTTTCACTTCCTCACTGAAGATCATTACCTGTTCCCTGTATGTTATTATGTTGTTGGGTTGCAGTAGTTTCACTGATTTTTGAATACTACTAGCTATGAACACACACACTGACATTTATTTTAACATAGTTGCAGATTATAAAGAACACTCTTGCAAGTGTTACTCTGACCATACTTGCTTTCCTTTTAGTTACACTTTAGACTGACCCAGAGTCTCACACCACTTGAGTATATGATATAGACTACATCAGTCAATGCTTTCTGGGACTCAGTCTCCCAAACTCCATTATACTACGGCCCAAACTTCTATCCAAATTTACATCTGATCACACAGGACTCTACTCTCCATCTATATTCATTGGGATTTTCAACCTCTCTGGATTCTTTGATAGTGACTCAAAATTGCTGTCATTAACAGCACAAAAAGAATCCCATCCCTGACCATTTATAGAACACTACAGCGCAGTACGGGCCCTTCGGCCCTCGATGTTGCGCCGACCTGTGAAACCATCTGAAGCCTATCTGACCTACACTATTCCATTTTCATCCATATGTCTATCCAGTGACCACTTAAATGCCCTTAAAGTTGGCGAGTCTACTACTATTGCAGGCAGGGCGTTCCACACCCCGACTACTCTCTGAGTAAAGAAACTGCCTCTGACATCTGTCCTATATCTCTCACCCCTCAATTTAAAGCTATGTCCCCTCGTGTTGGTCATCACCATCCGAGGAAAAAGACTCTCACTGTCCACCCTATCTAACCCTCTGACTATCTTATATGTCTCTATTAAGTCACCTCTCAGCCTTCTCCTCTCTAATGAAAACAACCTCAATTCCCTGAGCCTTTCCTCGTAAGACCTTCCCTCCATACCAGGCAACATCCTAGTAAATCTCCTCTGAACCCTTTCCAAAGCTTCCACATCCTTCCTATAATGTGGTGACCAGAACTGCACGCAGTACTCCAGGTGTGGCCGCACCAGAGTTATGTACAGCTGCAGCATGACCTTGTGGTTCCGAAACTCAATCCCCCTGCTTATAAAGGCTAGCACACCATATGCCTTCTTAACAGCCCTATTAACCTGGGTGGCAACTTTCAGGGATTTATGTACCTGGATGCCGAGATCTCTCTGTTCATCTACACTACCAAGAATCTTGCCATTAGCCCAGTACTCTGCATTCCTGTTACTCCTTCCAAAGTGAACCACCTCACACTTTTCCGCATTAAACTCCATCTGCCACCTCTCAGCCCAGCTCTGCAGCTTATCTATGTCCCTCTGTATCCTATAACATCCTTCAGCACTATCCACAACTCCACCGACCTTCGTGTCATCTGCAAATTTACTAACCCATCCTTCTACACCCTCTTCCAGGTCATTTATAAAAATGACAAACAGCAGTGGCCCCAAAACAGATCCTTGCGGTACACCACTTGTAACTGAACTCCAGGATGAACATTTGCCATCAACCACCACCCTCTGTCTTCTTTCAGCTAGCCAATTACTGATCCAAACCGCTAAATCACCTTCAATTCCATACTTCCTTATTTTCTGCAATAGCCTACCGTGGGGAACCTTATCAAACGCCTTACTGAAATCCATATACACCACATCAACAGCTTTACCCTGATCCACCTGTTTGGTCACCTTCTCAAAAAACTCAATAAGGTTTGTGAGACATGACCTACCCTTCACAAAACCGTGTTGAGTATCGCTAATCAACTTGTTCTTTTCAAGATGATTATAAACCCTATCTCTTATAACCTTTTCCAACAGTTTACCCACAACCGAAGTAAGGCTCACAGGTCTATAATTACCAGGGTTGTCTCTACTCCCCTTCTTGAACAAGGGGACAACATTTGCTATCCTCCAGTCTTCCGGCACTATTCCTGTCGACAAAGACGACATAAAGATCAAGGACAAAGGCTCTGCAATCTCCTCCCTGGCTTCCCAGAGAATCCTAGGATAAATCCCATCTGGCCCAGGGGACTTATCTATTTTGACATTTTCTAAAATTGCTAACACCTCCTCCTTTTGAACCTCAATTCCATCTAGCCTGGTCGACTGAACCTGAGTGTTCTCCTCGACAACATTGTCTTTCTCCAGTGTAAACACTGACGAAAAATATCCATTTAATGCTTCCCCTATCTCCTCTGATTCCACACACAACTTTCCACTACTATCCTTGATTGGCCCTAATCTTACTCGAGTCATTCTTTTGTTCCTGATATACCTATAGAAAGCCTTAGGGTTTTCCTTGATCCTATCCGCCAACGACTTTTCGTGTCCTCTCCTCGCTCTTCTTAACTCTCCCTTTAGGTCCTTCCTGGCTAACTTGTAACTCTCAAGTGCCCTAACTGAGCCTTCATGTCTCATCCTAACATAAGCCTTCTTCTTCCTCTTGACAAGTGCTTCAACTTCCTTAGTAAACCACGGCTCCCTTGCTCGACAACTTCCTCCCTGCCTGACAGGTACATACTTATCAAGGACACGCAGTAGCTGTTCCTTGAAAAAGCTCCACATTTCGATTGTACCCATCCCCTGCAGTTTCCTTCCCCATCCTATAACTCCTAAATCTTGCCGAATAGCATCATAATTGCCTTTCCCCCAGCTATAATTCTTGCCTTGCGGTATATACCTATCCCTGCCCATTGCTAAAGTAAACATAACCGAGTTGTGATCACTATCACCAAAGTGCTCACCTACATCTAAATCTAACACCTGGCCGGGTTCATTACCCAGTACCAAATCCAATGTGGCCTCGCCCCTTGTTGGCCTGTCTACATACTGTGTCAGAAAACCTTCCTGCACACACTGCACAAAAACTGACCCATCTATAGTACTCGAACTATAGTATTTCCAGTCAATATTTGGAAAGTTAAAGTCCCCCATAACAACTACCCTGTTACTCTCGCTCCTGTCAAGAATCATCTTTCCAATCCTTTCCTCTACATCTCTGGGACTATTCGGAGGTCTATAGACAACTCCCAACAGGGTGACCTCTCCTCTACTGCTCCTAACCTCGGCCCATACTGCCTCAGTAGACGAGTCCTCAAGCGTCCTTTCTACCGCCGTAATACTTTCCTTGATGGACATTACTTTACTTTCTCTCTAACTCCTGCACTCTCCTTTTCCCTCGATCATTGTTATCTATTTAACTGCTGCACTAGCTTCATCCTTCCTTCTTAAATTTATCGAAGGATGAGAGTGTTGCTGAAAGGGCCAAGGTGTATTGTCCATCCATAGTTGCCCTTGAGAAGATGGTGATGGGCTTTCCTCTTGAACAGCTGCAGTCCAGCTTATCAAAGTACTCCCACAGAACATTCCAGAGCTTTAACCCAGAAACAATGAAGGAATGGAACGGTAATAAGTATCCAGGTTGGGATGTTGTGGGGTCAGAAGGAAACTTGGATATGATGATGATATCATGCAATTCTTAGCAACAGGTGTCATACTTTTGGAGGAGCTACTAAAGAAGCTTTGGGGAGTTTCTACAGTGCATTTTGTAGATATTGCAACCACGTTGAATTGTTGGAGGAAATAAATGTTGAAGATGGTAGATGGGGTGCCAATCAAACAAACTACTGTACCCTGGCTAGTGTCAAGCTTCTTTAGTGTTGTGTGGCTGCACCTATTCAGGGATGTGGAGAGTACTCAGAGATTCATAAAATCCATCGAATCCCTGCAATGCAGAAAGAGGCCATTCGGTGTGTTGAGTCAGCAACGACCCTCCAAAAGAGCACTCTATTGATGCCCATTCCCCCACCCTAACCAGTAACCTTGTGCATTGATCATGGATAATCCACCTAACCTGCATATCTTTGGACTGTGGGAGGAAATGCACACAGACATGGGGAGAACGTGCAAACTCCACACAGACTGTCAACCAAAGCCAGAATCAAACTCAGGTCCTGATGCTGTAAAGTAGCAGGGCTAACCACTGTGCCACCGTGCTGCCCACACACTCCATCACTCTGGACTTTGGAGAGGGTCAGGAGGTGAAACATTCACACTGAATTCACAGTCTTTGACCTGTTCCAATCTGTTTCTTGACAAGATCCTACATGGGTCATTATCATTGAACTCTATAACCACATCTCGACCCTTCTCTCTTTCAATTTCATTTCAGACATTACAATAACATTAGAACAGCACTAATGCAAAGCACCAATTACATCATATGTGACTGCAACCACGGTTTATTATCCTTTCTCATCCTTTTTGGCCCTTTTTACACTTTCAGCAACATTGATAATTCAGTTCTCGTTCACTGTTTAAACCAAACTCATTTCCCAAGTGGCACTTCTCCCAAGTTTCTATTCTAATTTTTCAAAAACAATCACTTCATCTCCTTGAATAGTTTCTCTCACCATTCCAATCTACTGTTTTTCCTAAAATTCTATCCCAGATTCTTTTATATTTATCCTGTCACTGCTATTCCTCGGTGAAATTGTTTACATCACTATGATCTATTTTGAGATCTGTGCAGATAATATTCATTTCGATGATTTTGATACCAATATTTCTTCTCAGGCTGTCACAGTATTATATGGCTCTGATGGCTCACAATTTCCTCCAGCTGAATATTTACAAAACTAGCGTGACCTTGGTGACTCTTGTGTACTTAACGTACTGTTTGACCCAATTTATCTGTGTTCAGATGGAACTGGTGGTGGATGTCTTTAATGTACGGGTTCAACATCAAACTAGCCTTAAATTCAGCTGTTAATGTTTTCACCTCTGAGTCAGAAGTGCCAAAACCAAACTTTACAGACTAGTTCCCTGGACTTACCTTCAAATCCACCTTCAGAACACTCAGGAAAACCGGTGTCCAAGTTCCAGTCTACAGGCAATCTAGGCAGACATTTCAATTCAGTAATGATGGAGAGCTTCAATGTCAGAGGACCATCTTTCAGTTGAGATTTTAAGTTGAAGCCCTCTCTACTCCCTCAAGTATTCTCCAATCATTCCCTTCTCCTTCAGGTATTATGCCCTTAGAGAGTGTTGTTATTGGATTGGTGCATGATTATGCTTGACAAAGTATGACAGTGGTCTGCCATTGTCTTTTGCAGTATGGACAACTAAGAGACTCCCTCACTCTTATTGTCAGCCATCAGGTGCATTGGGAGGATTTAAAGGATAGTAATGAACCTGTTTGACCAGATTATGGACACACCTTCCGTGGCTATCAAATTTGAAGTGGGACTTTAACCTCGAGCTTCTGGCCCAGAGATTGGGGCAGCACTGCACCACTAAACCTCTCCCTAATCTCTTCACAAACTCCAAATAATCCCAAACTCTTATGTTTGCGACCTTATGTGTACTAGAGGGCATACACTTATTAACCTGCCCTTGTCAAGCTCAACTGGTTTTGTCTGACAGCAAATCAATTTCAAGGTTCTATTGTCATTTTCAACCTCATTCATGGCTTTACCCCTTCCTATCTCAACATCTCTTTCAGTATGTAACCTGCATATAAACTATACTTTCCAACTCTGATATACTTCTTATTCGTCACTCCCTCCACTTTACTATCAGTGGCTGATCTTTCAGTCACAATGCCCCTATCCTCCTCAACAACCAATCCACCTTACAACCTCTCTCACTGCTATCAAAAGTCTTGTTTGGCTTTCCTTTCTTCCCACTTATCCATCGCCACTTGGAAGCTTCTTTCTTCTCATTGTTGAATATCCTGCATGAGGGGTGTTGTCAATTCTTTTAAAGATTGACATTGACCTGGATTCTGCATTCCAGAGTCTAAGTGCTCCTGCCAGTGGAGAATCGGGGCTGATCTCCGCTGGCGCTGGAAACAGGGCCCAGGTGTGAGTCTCTCTCCTAAACTATGCAAACATATGCATAGTGGAGAGCTTGCTGGATTCTGTCGGAATCCCGATATCGGTCTGCCATTTTGAGTCACTGACCTGATCTCAAGCGGCAGGCTCCCATTCCCCCCCACAAAGCTAATGCTGACCCCCCTCACACTTGACAAGGAGGGGCATCCTTTCCCCCCACCATGTAATTAATGTGTCAGACCCCCACAGCACACATGCATGAGGGTGACCTGACTCCCTACTACCCCCCCATGACCCTCTCCCATTGACACCCTCATCCTCCCATCAGACCCCCACATCAGATTCCCCTATCAGACCTAAGCAATCAGACCCCCCCTTCAGTCACCTCCATCAAAGACCCTCATCAAAGATCCACAATAGAGGCCCCATCAGATTCCCCATTAGTTACCCCGTCAGAGACCCCATATCTTCCTTTTATTCACAGCAGAAAGCACTGAGCTGTTTTTGATATGTGAGTAGCTGTCAAACATAGCAATAGTGTTTACAAACATGGTGGTTAGCATGAAAGCAGGATAATGGAGATGCATTCAAGCATGAAGGGAAATACAGATAAACATTCCACCAAGCACCTGTGTCTGGACCAATACATCTGTCAATCACTGGCTTGTGAAATTGAATGGTATGCATTTCAAAGGTTGTTGGGGAATTTAAGCCTTTCTAAGTGTACTTGGTTTTCAGGAAAGCCTCTGACATTGGTAACAGCTGCTGCTTTAAACAATTTTGTCTGAGGCAGAAGATGATGGAGGAGGGTAAGAGAAAAATACAGTGACCTTTCACTGTACTGCCTGGATTGTTCTCCAGCTTTCAGATGGTGGTGACTGATGTGAGTCTTTGATGGGGTCACTGCTGGAGGGTGACTGATAGAGGAGACTGATGGAAGTGACTGATGGACGCTCTACTGGGGGTGATTGATGAGGGTCCTGACGGGGTGTGAAATGGGGAAAATGGATGAGGGGTTAGAAGAAGGGGCCGGGATGTCGGCGGGGTTTCTGTGAGGGGGAGAGTGGGGTCACCCCAATGTGTAGGCGGTAGCCATTATTCCAGTGGTTTGGGGGGCAATACCCCTACTTCTCAGCTTGGAGGGGGGGGGGGGTGGGAGGGTGCGATGATTTACATTGTGGGGAATGGAGGCCTTCAATGGACTTTGTGGGGCACCTTTACCCAGGGCCTACCGTGCCAGGGCAAACTTTCATCAAAGCTCACTCAATGGATTTGCCACCATGGGGATCAGTGCATGGGAGTGGTAAATCAGGCTTCCTGCCCAATAATTCAATTGAAATTGATGCAAATCACCAATTTGCACCCTTCCGCCAGCATGGGGCAGGTAGTGAGGTCAGGCCGCCGATGGAATCCTGATCGCGGTGACAGGTAATGGCGAATCCACTTATTATTCACACTTCCAATTGGTGTTTGGTCATTTGTTTTTAGTGGAGTGGAGATCCTCAATTCAATGCTAAACATGGATGAATAGTTCATGAGTACCTTTGAACAAAATTAAACCCCTTTTGATTCATCTCTACTTTCCTGTAAACATGAGCAAGGCCATTTTGAAATGTATTATTTTCCATGTTCTTCTTGTGAATATATTCACCCGACAGCATGTGACAGAGTATCGACCAGATGTATAGAGATGTTGGTCGATTTCTTTTATCCTGGGTGTACTGTATAACCACCCTAACCCACCACTGTCCTGCCCCCACCCCCTCTCCTCCACACCACCACCACCACCCCAAACACCTCTGCAGGCGAGATCTGTGGCATCATCAGGTCATAAGTGAACTGTCAAAAGGACTGAAAGCAGCTGTCCGAATGTACAGGGTTGAGTTATTTTTATTACGTGTTCTTCAAAAAGATCCAGGCCTTAGCTTTTCCCTTGACGCACAGGCACAATTGGATGCATTGCATCGTTCACAAAATCCCTGGAATCTTCCCCCATCACAACGTTTAGAATAATTATACAATTTGGTCCATTTAATTGGAAATAATATACATTTAGATTAAATTCTGTTTAAAAAAATGTCTCTCCACATATTCTCATAACTTAACCTTTAGTTTCTAAGTACACTGGAAATACATCAGGAATTATACAGTGAGGCATACTAAGTATATTAAATGGTTTGAGATAAAATTGAATTTTAACAAGGCGCAACCTTCACACTGCAAGTGATTTGTACCTTGGACTGAGGAATAAAGCAGACTTGCTCAAGGTCAAGAGGTTGTAGTTATGCTGATGAAAATCCTGAGGAAATTCCATTACTCTCGAGTTCTTGCATGAAGAGAAGATGTTATGGTAAATGTATGAGCCACTTAAAGGTGACGCAAGTTTCTGAGGAAGTCGGGCAGTACAGCTGAGAGATGAAAGATTTAATAGAAATTTGCATGAATAGCATGTATGTGAAAAAGAAACTAAAGGAGAATATAACTCCCTCTTTCCCAAAAGGGTTTCTGTATTCAAGTCAAGAACATTCTTTTCTCTTTGTTTTAGCTGTTTTGTAATGCTGGTTCGCAGCCTTGTGCTTTCCTAAGTACTGGTGATTTGATTTGCTGGTATCAAATTCCCACGATGAAATTAGATACACCATTTACACATTCAGCCATTACAGCTAATGACCAGCTCTTGTACTTGAACTTAATCGCCATTCTGTAGTCAAATAAACAAGTGTCTGGAATGTTAATGATGTTTTACTAATCCCCCATCTGCACTGAGAGGTGCGAGTTCAATAGAATTACATTTGACTCTTTGATTTGACAATGTTTATGTTAAGGAGAAAGTAGTTCACATTAGCGGTGTAAAAAGGCATCTTACAAACATAATAAAACATGTCCCATCAGTACCTAAATCCATTAAAATGCAGAAAGATGTGTAATTAATGAATGGAGCTTTTGTATTTTAAATGGTAACTTTTCTTTTCCCAGTTTTGCTTTCTCCTTGGTGGGAATGTAATCATCAACAATCCGTCAAGGAAAATTTACCACATTTCAAAAGTTCCAGGTACGACAATAAAGCTTAAAAGGTAGATGACATGAAGCAAGCCAACATTATTTTGTGAAGTACAGAATCAATAAAACTATATGCAGCATCTAAATCTAAGGTGTGACAAACGTGCTTTATCAAATGTACATGAAGTAGGAGATAGTAAGCAACACTTCTTGATAATAGGAGTGGGCAAGTAACTGCAGGGGGAAGCAATGGACTCTCAGTCTAGGCAATCTAGGAGATTCACCCGAGGAAGGAGCTGCGCTCGGAAAGCTTGTGATTCAAGACAAACCTGTTGGACTTTAACCTGGTGTTGTAAGACTTCCTACTGGGAAATCATAAGTTGAAATGATTTTGTGTGATATTCGCAACAAATGTTTAAAGCCTTGACCCATGCTGAATTTCTGTCTTGTTTAGAAACAAAAGGCATGAGCTTAAATCAGAGCCCTATTTGTTATGATAATCAGTTGCACTTAGGTAAGTCCTGTGTTGGAGTTTGAACGCTATACTAACCACAGAGTAAGAAAATCCTTGTTGCAGAATAACCTTATTGACAACAAAGTCAATCACTTATTTAGAAAGCAAATAAGTGTCATTGGACAACAAACATTAATACTACTTAATATTCCACTAGTCAAGGCATGGCATGGTATGCTGTCTTTCCCATTTTTCCAAGTACTTCGCTTTATGTATCCTGGGACTTCTGGGTACCTTGATTCTCGAAGTCTTGAAGATTCTACTTCAGGCAACGTAATTCTAGTATACATACAAAACAGCCTTTGCAGCTTCAAGATTTCAACGCCCACAAAAATCAACCTCGACTCGTACCCTTTTCTTCCAATTCTAGCCATCGGACCATCCTTTTAACCAATCAGTATCCCCGTTTTGGCTTCTGTTTCCTGTTAACGCTGGACTCACTGGAGCCCAAAAGCAGCAGTTATCCCGACTCCAACCTCGGTTCAGTTCTGTATTTTTTCTCCTTACAGCTGCATTATAGTACGTTACTCTGAAAGATATGTTTATTAAAGACTTAACAACATTCCCATAATTCATTCAAATGAAGACTTTCTATCACTAAACTTATCATGCATTGTACAATTCGATAACTTGTGCCTTATCAATTACACAAGCGTAGATGAAGTGAAATCTTAAGAGCTGAGTAAGCACGTTGTAGCATGTGTACATTAAGTAGCCACGAGTGAAATATAAAAGCTGGTTACAGACGGACAAGTGGCAATTCAATGCATTCTGGCTCCTTTCCGCTGAATGCAAACAAATGCGATGTGTTACATGGGTAGCAACATTAGAAAGTAACAAGAGTATGATAGAAGAGTGTGGGTACAAGACTGAAACTAATTGTAAACCTGTTCAAACTTTGAGGTATGATATCCCCGAACTAAAATGAATGAATGACACTCATAATGAACAAGAACCACTGGATATTGCATGTGACCCATCCCCCTCCCCCTCATAAAAATCTCGGTGGTGGGCTGCCTTGATATCCTCTGTAACGTCAGTGGCAAATTGATGAAAACACAAGATAAAAAACTGTTTACCTCATTTCTCTGGGGGTTTCTGCTGATGTTACAGTGGACAATTGGGAGAACCATCAAAAGTAATTCTATGCTGATGGGAATATCAGTCATGGTGTACTCATTGCCAGTGGGAATGTGTCCATGTTGCAAAAATTATGTCTCATCAATGGAAAACCTGTTCATAACAAATTGGTGTTTTATTCCCTCAATTCTGATTGAATCGAGGCAAATAATGTCCCAAGCTGTACAATAACAGTGTCAGTGTCCTTAGCTTGATCATACAGAGAGGTGGAACTGAGACATAATGGTGAATAACTAATTATTCAATATATAGTAGTCAACGTTAATTTTGTTTCAGTTTTTCACTGAAGAATGGATGGAACTGTGGGCTTATGGGAACCCAACCACCTGCAAGTTTCCCATCAAGTCATGCATGATCCTGCCTTGAAAATATATTGTCATTCCTTCACAGTCACTGGGTCAAAGTCCTGGAACCCCCCTTGGTAACAGCACTGTGGATGTACCTAAATGTCATGGACTGCAGCAATTTAAGAAGGTTGATCACCATCACCTTGTTAAGAGTATTTAGGGATGGGCAATACATGTTGGTCCTGCTTGTGATTGTGATACCCCATGGACACAAAGTATATCCTTTTAATGCAGGTATCACTGCAGTACAGAAGTGTGGTGATGACAATTCATCTGTGCAATCGGATTTTTGTTGAGTTGCAGAGGCATGTTTGCTGTTAAACACTCGCTTCTGTAGTTTGTAGAAGGCTCAGCTGCTGTAGATGATCCGGAGTAGGATCTTCTCCTCAGTGGTGGCTTTTTGAGGGCTGCCAATGTATGGAAAGCGCTCAACATATTCCAGAGTTTTTCCTTCAACATATATGGAAGATGGACTATTTGGCTGGCAGCACATGTTTTACGGCGCGACCACTGCAGGTCGTCGGCATGTGCATGAGTGGCCACGGACCCGACCATTCTCCAGCCGTTTATTTCGTGGAGGCCGGGAATTTTACATGGCGCGGCTGCTAGCCCCTCACTGGTCGCAGCAACGATGAGGGAGCGCCGCTAAATCTTTCTACGTAAATCGCCACAGATCTTCCATACTTAGCCTTCGAATCGGAGAATCTGGCCCCAGGTTTTTAAATTTAAACATAATCACTTTTCATTTATAACAAGAATTATAATGAAATATGCAGCAAACACAACTGGTCAACTATTATCTAATTCCTAATCCCCACCTTAACTCGCCCCACCCTCTATACATTAGCACACAACAAACAAACACAGAGGGGAAATGAGGGGTGAAAATGACAAGCAAAAGGATAAATAGTCTTTGTTTCAGATCGTTGTCTTTAACATACATTTTCCTTCAAACTACGTTTTTGGTCAAGGCTCTCACTGTAGAGTCATGCAGAATATGTGTACAGCTATGCAGTTTTTTTTCCTTCAATCTTGGCTTTCACTTTGAGATTTCTGTTTTCAATCTGAAATAATTTTCACTGTAGATTTATTCACATTTCTGCAGTTTCAGAAATGCAGCAGCTATTCAGCTATTTTGAAGAAAGACAAGGGAGAGAGACAGAGAGGGAGAGACTCACACAGCTCCGTTCCTCTGAGTGTGCAGGATTCAACTCTGCTTTCCTTGGGTGTCTGGAAATCATCCCTCTCGGGTAGGACCCAATCACCACCTATTGCTGGGCAGAACATGGGGCGGAATTCTCTGAAAATGGGTCTATGTCCCACGCTCGCGAGAAAACGGGCGCAAATCACTCTGGACTATCTTGGAGAAAGTCCATTTTGAAGGGGGTTTTCAGGGCCCCGGAGTAGTCCATGCAGCTCTGGCAGCTGATACGGGGCCCTGCACCTCTGCATGCGCACGGCGGCTGACTCCAGAGGTGGGCCTGCACAACATGGCGGACCCACACGGTAAGCCGGCCCCCACAATATAGGCTCCCACAGATCATGTGCACCCATTGATCTGTGGGCGCCAATCGGAATCCTGGTCACCCTGGAGGCCCCCCCCCCCCCTCGGCGATGGATCCCCCCGTCCCCCACCAGGGCGGCCGCAGACTGAGTTCGCGGGAACTTTGCCAGCTACCGGCGGAGAATTGCCGAGGGGGCCTCATTCAATGGCTCCCAAACGGTGGCCCGTTGAACATGCGCGCGTGACTGGCGATGATTCTGCAGTCTGTGGAGAATCGTGGGAAGACGTCGGACCTGATCGCGGGTCTGATGCTCTATTCCCCGCCCCTGCGCTGAGCGCAATTTTGGCGCAGAGGCTCGGAGAATCCCGCCCACGGCCTTTTGGCCAATTCATTGGTCATCAGGGTACCAATCAAACGGAGTCTCATCCCATCTCTTGGGGGCAACAATGTCTGAGTTCTGCTGTTTGAAAATTAACACCATATACTACGTTGCAACTTTTTGAATTCCTCACTCTCTCTGCTGCTTGACTTAAAGATGCATGTCCATTAAGCATCTATGGATAAAAATTATAAATGCAAAAAAAAAAGAAAGGGGAAATTAGGGAATCATCAGGAAGGACCATGACATACTTCCCTTCCAAAAATGAATGAAATATCAGGACACGGACATTTCATTATAAGGTACGCAAGACATAACTCACAAACATCACCATTATATGAGTTCCCTTCCCAGTCTCTACATTGGTAACGATTCAGCTTTAAACCTGTGACAAAGCATCTGCTATCACATTATCCTTTCCAGGGATGCATATAATTTTAAAATTGAACTGCTGTAATACGTACTCTCATGGAACAATCATTTAAAACTTTTCTATAAACACAAGCTGATTATGGTATGTATAAACTAAGCCTTATTTATTGCCATGTTGGACATATACTTCTGGTAGCACTGCCCTGCCCCCACATTACTGGCATTTATGGCCAATTTAAATGGTCTGAAAATTTCAGGGTGGCCAGCACTGGTTCACCGATTAACATGACCTTCAATCTCCGAAACTCGACTTGGTGTTCTATGGACTACAGAATTCTTGATTGGTCCCGCAACATATCAAACATGCACTGTATTCCAATCTCTAACTGAGCCAATATCTTTGGTTTAAGCCAAAAAGATATGGCTTTATTGGTTCATAGTCTCCTACGTATACATCATGACTGGTTAATATAGTGAGCCCTGGTGAGTCCCTACAAATTTTTCTATATTCTTTCGGTATCTTCATTAGATCCCCTCTCTGTTCTTCTTCTGCTGATAGTTGCAGCTTGTTATATTTTCATCAAGGTGAAAACATTTTATAATTCGTAGCAAATTGAAAAGGTTAGTAAAATACTGCGAATTTGGTGCAGCACTTGGTGATACTCTTCATGATAGGCTGGTTTGAACAATGAAACTATTCAGAGGAAGTTGCTTACTGTAAGCTATTTAACTCTCAAAGCTGCTGTAGAAGTTGCTACTTCTATGGAGCTAGCAATGAAAAAAACATCACAGGTACTGGTTAGAGTGAAGCAATGGTTCACCATAATGGATCACAATGGATACCATAAGAAATAAGGCTGTGAGAGGACAACCATGTCACTGATGTACATAGATTGGACACTCAATGGGGAAATGCTGGAGTAGAGAAATGAATGCAAGAATTGCGGCAATAAGAGCCATATTGCCAAGGCATGTTGAGCTCAGAAAACCTAATCGACACCAAGTATGTGCCAGAGGAAAAATACATCTAAATAAACAAGTCATGTCTATAAATTAGTAGGCGAAGTCCAAAGCCACTCAGAAGACGACATACTCAAGCAACTACAAACCTAAAGTTAGATGTCCTGTCAATGCAGATTTTCCTGATTTATTTGGTACAGCATGGCTTGCAAAGCTTAAACTCAACTGAGGAGCAGTAAATCAACTAGTGGAATCCAAGAACAACCTGCAACAGCACCTGGAGAAATATGAAAAGTGTTCAAAGATTCACCAGGCTTCATGACCAGAGTTGAAGTACAATTAAAGATCAAGCCAAACAGTACACCAAAATGTCTCAAACCAAGAACCATGCCATATGCCATCAGGCCAAAAGTCAAAGAAGAGCTAGAAAGGCTAGTACAAACAGACGTCATGGAACCAGTTGCGACAAGTGAATGGGCAACACCAATTAGTTGAAATGTGATGGCTCAGTGAGGATATGTGGTGATTTTAAAACAACTATTAACCCGGTTTTGTGCGGAGCTCCCCACTGTGAAATATGGGGTTATATGTGGCTGCACATTCCCTGTTCAGGCCCCCATGCAAAACAGTCGCGTTGAATAGCCATATATTTATTGGCACTTCGAGCGCCGGGAAACATCTGGCTAAATGTGCTCACAAGGGGACTTTGTTCCCATTTTGTTTGTCAGAATCGAAGTATGGGCACCTCCATACCTTTTCTCTTTGTAGCAAACTTAAAACTATAACAAGAACTACGTGGAAAATTCTGTATTTCTTTGTAACAAAAACAAAACTTTACTTCTTAAAAATGATTCAAATTGTAAATAGCCCGAATAGTAAAGATCCTGGAATAAAATGGTCAGATAAAATTTGACTCATTCTGTCACCATTAAATGCAACCCTAATTATGGAGAACAAGTGTACAGTTACTGGCATTTATTTATCTGTGAAGACCTATTTGGAGAGTCCAGCTCATGATTTTTGTCTGCCTCATAAATATCACAAGGGAACACTTCACTTCTTTACTGTGGCCAGTTGTCTGAATAATTCTGTTGGCAAATGCAGCTCCTTTTATAGCAGCACTTGCTGTGTTGTTCAGTGTTTCTTTGTTTTCATTTCTGACTGGATAAAACAAATAACTTGAGTTTTTGGGGGGTTTTTTTGCTGTAATACCCTGCAGAAGATATTGGGAATTAGAGGATATTAACTGGGAATAAAGGATTACTTTTACAGTTCTCTAAACAAGAAAATCCTGATGACTCAGAGATTCACTGATCGCCTGTCCTATTCAACTATACATCATGTATAAGGATATCTGATTTTAAATAATGGGCTAGATACTACGGTCAGCAGTGATGAAACAGTGCTCACCATTGACCTCGAAGTAGGCTACCTGCAAAAATATAGAATCCCCTGTGGATCTCCCTTTCTCAATGAATGGTAGTTTAAATCTGGGGCCAAATCAAGGGGGTTCTTTAGGTGTGCAACAGTAGCGATGTCATAAAGCAGGTTAAGCAGCCAATCACATTGGGGTATTCTCACAGATAGCATACCAAGACATTACAAATGCCAAATCCCTACACTTTGAATCCAAGTTTTCGTAAAGAAAAAATTTATCATCGGATTAATGTAGAAGCTAAAATAAAAATAAACTAATTAAAGAAATGCTATTGTAAAAATGTGTGTTCTTTTTCTGAGGGGACCTCAATGGAGGAGTGTTGAATCAATGACAACAACTTCATGGTTTCTGATTTCCTAATTCTGTGCGTGTATTCCTCAAGTTGTTGTCAGCTTCAGTAGTACAACGATGGTGATGGCTAATAATTTCAACATTCTTACCATTGCAAAATCCAGGCAGGTATTTTATATAATGCTTTGTATTCTGTGACATGAAATGTCATTCATGCCTAACAGTTAACTGCCATCTTGAAAATGTCCTCAGTGGAGGTTATGAGTGTTGTCACAAAGGTGTGCGATATGAACTTATTTTGATATCTCTTCGGCTAGTTTCACATATTACAGCTTTTAAAAAAGGACATTTCGCTGGAACAAAAAGACACCAACTTAGAATGTCTACCAATTTGCATCATGAAGCCAGAGGGTCTATGGAGGCCCCAGTAGATAATGACCTCCCTCGAGGTATGTAAAGCTTCCTACTTATCTCATCCAGATGGAAGAATGAACTATTCAGGAGTTAATTGCTGGAACATTAAAAATTAATCACCTCAGTTATCACAATGGCTAAGCGAAGCTGTGCAAGGCATGAGCTGATCAACTGTCTTTAGAATATACAACCGACATGCAGAGTGGTTGCCACCTTTTGTGTGAATGCTCGAGTTTGGGATTTGTCAGAGATATTTAGTTGCAAGAGAGATTGGCTGCCTTTTCTCCTCTGTCTTTACAAGTCCAATCTCAACTTTGAACCCTGTTTTGCTGAGTTAAAAGTGTGCCTACATTTCCAAGCAGTCAGACACTCCTGACTAAAAGTTGCTGGATTTCTACAACAGAGTTTCCAGGAGAAAAAGAGGGATGTGAAAAGTAACCACCTCAACTTCGCCAGAAAAAAAAATTTGTTAATCTTTATTGACTTTCCTTTTTCTTAATTTTCACTTTAACTTGTCCACGTTTAACATCTGATACTCTATAAAGATACATTTTTTCTGCACACTTCAATGTGCATTTGTGCAGGTTAATGGAAAGTAGGATCAATTTAGGTGATTTTTAATACAATAAAACTAACTTCTTATGTGTTTAACTCTTGAATATTTGTCTCGCTTAATTCTTACAAACTGCACACAATCAACTATATACCAATTTGGCAATGCAGCATCCTTCTAAAATTCAAAACGCCTGCTATTACCAAACAAGGTGCACTCTCCCTGACACACAGGCACCTTCACACTGCCAGCCTGGCACCCTGGCAGTGCCACATGAGCATCTGGTAGTGCTACACTGGACAGGAGCAATGCCAGGGTGACAGGCTCGAGGGGGCCTTGACAGGTGGAGGGTAGATGAGGGGCCTTCCCTCGGGCCTCCCAAATGTTGCGTCAAAAGAGCGGGGGAGGGGGGGTGTCCTCAAAAGGGAGGGAAGATGAGGGCTGCCAGACAAATGACACTTCAATCTGCAAGGAGCTGAAGCTCGCCAGCAGGACATCCCTCTAAGTCAGGCATCGTTGGGGAGAAACATCCCAAGGCAAAAAAACAGTAAAGTGCCATTCGATAGCGGGATGTTTCTTGGCACTGCAGCCACCGAGAAACAACCCACTAAATGCACCAAACCTCCGCTGAATCGCGCCCAGTGTTTATTCAAGAGTGCATTTATCTTTTGTTAGAGTAAAAGTCTTAGAATGCAAAATTGTGTTGTATTTTCCTTTCAACTATTAACTGGAATGTTCAATTTCTTTTCAAAAGTTGTCCGTCTCTACAGAGATTGTAACAATGCCAAATTTCCATTACACTGATTTCAATTAAATAAAAATTGTGCAGGATTGATAACGGGTTGGTGCTCTCTGCCTCATCTCGCCCCAACTCTCAAATGTTTGGCGATGTGGAGAAAACAAAGGTTTATCTCTTCATTGTTTTTGGTGTGTTCAGAGTGGAGATGGTTTAAAAATGCCTTGATTAATTGAAGGAGGGTTAGAAGAGTCATGATCATTCTGGTCAGGTCACCATTAGCCCTAGATAAAGAGTTCATTCTGATTCTTCACCTGACATACTTTAGAATCGGCTCTTTTTGTTTACATTTAGAAACTAGTTTGCTGTTATTTCTATTCCAGTTGGAAGCTGTTTCAGCCATATTTGTTGATTTTGAAATATGGTGGAAGGAATTCCCATTAGCCACCAGGGGTAGTGCCCAAGGTAAAGTGTTTGTGAAGAGTTGAATTGGTCTTGTAAATAATACAAACAAATAGAAAGAAATTTTATAAATATACTTACAATGGTGCTTCACAAAGAAGCTCATGGGCTGGATTCTCTGATCCCCTAGTCGTGTGTTTCTTGCCGGTGCGACATTCTCTAGAGGCAGGGGGTGGGATTCTCCCATCTGAAGGCAGAGTGTTGATGCCATCGTAAAAACTGGAGGGTTTAATGACGGCGTCATCGGACCGCTATGTGTAGAGATCCCCTACCCTACAGGAGGCCAGCACAGCACTGGAGCGACCCACGTCGCTCCAGCTGCCGATACCGGCAACAAATTGTCGCCACGGGTCTGCGCATGCACGCAGCAACTGGCGCGAATGCGCGCAAGTGTAGTAGCCTCCTTCTCCGCGCCGGCCCCTACGCAACATGGCGTAGGGCTACAAGGGCCGGTGCAGAGCAAAAGAGGCCACCACCACAAGAGGCTGCAATCGCGGGTCAGGCCACGGTGGAAGCCCCCTCAAGCTGAGCTGGAGCAAATTTTGAATGAAAACTATTAAAAAGTATCTTAATATGTTTCTGGATAATTTAGCAATAAAAAAATATTCTTCAGGAAAGAGATAAATTCTTGGATTGTTGGAGATTTGAAATCTTTTCAGGTCTGCAGCAGATCTTGCATCAGCTAACAATTGGACTGCTGACCACAGCTGGATATATACTATAAACACATTTATTAAATTCTCTGTTTTTTTTCCTATGCGGTGGCCCTTTCCTTTCTTTTGATCTCCCCATGCTGCACCTCAGTCTTCAGCTGAGAGGGCAGACAGGCAGCCTGCTGCCTGACCTCTGCCAGTGTCACACTTCAGGCGGTGGCTGGAAAGTGTGTAGCCTGCTCTCTGATTTTCACCACACTTCCTGTGAGGAAATGTCTCTTCATGTTGCGACAGGAGAGCAGTTGCAGACAGCACAATAACAATTGAAAACTCACCATTTGGGGAAAAGTACATATACAATTATAATAAATTTAATTTGTAGTTCCTGCATTAAAATTACGTGTTTAAAAATGTTTCCTTCTCTTTCTCTCTGAAAGACAGTGACTCATATTGAGTCATTATACATTGGGAGCACTCTGGTATGTCACTAATGTCGTTGATCTGAACCAAGACAGTGGTATCAGGAGCTGCAATTATCCAGAATGATATTCAAATAATAATTAGACATATTTTTCCAAAATATTTTTAAATGAACTTCTATTAACTCAGCAGTTTTTGGGACAGCACGGTGGCCTAGTGGTTAGCACAGCTGCCTCACGGCGCTGAGGTCCCAGGTTCGATCCCGGCTCTGGGTCACTGTCCATGTGGAGTTTGCACATTCTCCCCGTGTCTGCGCGGGTTTCGCCCCCACAACCCAAAAATGTGCAGAGTAGGTGGATTGGCCACACTAAATTGCCCCTTAATTGGAAAAAACAATTGGGTAATCTAAATTTAAAAAAAAACTCAGCAGTTTTTTGTGAGACTCTTTGGGCGAAATTCTCCCAAAACGGGAGAAATCGTAAAACTGCCGTAAAACCCGGGCGGGTTTTACGGCGGCGCGCCCCTTCCCGACGGGGGACCGATTCTGGTCCCCCGTCGGGGCTAGCAGCCCGACGTCGGAGGCTCCGACAAGTCGGGCTTAACGAAAATCGTTAAGCCCGCTTGCCGGAGTTAGCGCCGGCTGACGCGTCATATGACGTCAGCCGCGCATGCGCAGGTGGGAAGACTCCACCCGCGCATGCGCGGGTGACGTCATCGCGTTTTTGCGCAAAACCCGCGCATGCGCGGGCCGGGTTGCCCCTCAGCCGCCCCGCGTATTGATACTGCGGGGCGGCGGAAGGACAAATAGTGCGCGGGCATCGGGCCCGCTGCCCGCGATCGGTGCCCACCGATCGCGGGCCCATGGCACCCTTGGCACGGCCGTGGTACTGCCGTGCCAATCGGTGCCATGGTTATTTTTTGCGAGTTTGTCACGACGTTTTTACGAACGGCAGGACCAGGTGTGTTTGCCGTTCGTAAAAAGGTCGTAAAGGGCTGGGACTTCGGCCCTTCTAACAGCTGAGAATCGCTGCCGGCCGTAAAAAAACGGCGGCAGCGATTCGTGTCGGGATTTCGGCGGGGGGGGGGGGAGAATAGCGGGAGGGCGTCAAAAAAGTCGGGAAGGCCCTCCCGCTATTCTCCCACCCGTCGTGGGGGGCGGAGAATTTCGCCCCAGGTGTGTTTGCCGTTCGTAAAAAGGTCGTAAAGGGCTGGGACTTCGGCCCTTCTAACAGCTGAGAATCGCTGCCGGCCGTAAAAAAACGGCGGCAGCGATTCTTGTCGGGATTTCGGCGGGGGGGGGAGAGAATAGCGGGAGGGCGTCAAAAAAGTCGGGAAGGCCCTCCCCCTATTCTCCCACCCGTCGTGGGGGGGGGGGGGGAGAATTTCGCCCTGTATATGTGAACTTTCATTTGTTTGATTGGCAATCGCACATCCATGAATTGGACTCTGTAACATTGGTGGTTCTGATTGGTGGTTTTGAGGGCAACACGGTAGCACAAGTGGATAGCACTGTGGCTTCACAGCGCCAGGTTACGGGGATAGGGTGGAAGTGAGGGCTTAAGTGGGTTAAATTCGCTGGTCCCGCTTCACCCAAGTGGGTGGCCGAAGAATAGTATTAGGTCATTGAACTG
Source organism: Scyliorhinus canicula (assembly GCF_902713615.1). NCBI lineage: Eukaryota > Metazoa > Chordata > Chondrichthyes > Carcharhiniformes > Scyliorhinidae > Scyliorhinus > Scyliorhinus canicula. The sequence goes on along the minus strand of NC_052153.1, from coordinate 121,354,435 downwards.
GAACTTCAGCCACAGAGCAGAGTGAGGACAATATTGCCGGTGGCTATTAGTTTCTATGTCAGCAGTCCTCAAGACTGGGACAGACGACATTACCAAGATATTGGAGTTTATTGTCCTGCTGGAAGGGGTCTTTGATTATGCTGCCCGCTTTCCCCAGGCAGCGGGAGGTGTAGATGGAGTCAATGGATGGGAGGCAGGTTTGTGTGATGGACTGGGTGGTGTTCATGGCTCTCTGAAGTTTCTTGCGGTCCTGGGCCGAGCAGTTGCCAGACCAGGCTGTGATGCAGCTAGATAGGATGCTTTCTATGGTGCATCTGTAAAAGTTGGGAAGAGTTAATGTGGACATGCCGAATTTCCTTAGTTTCCTGAGGAAGTATAGGCGCTGTTGTGCTTTCTTGGTGATAGCGTCGATGTGGGTGGACCAGGACAGATTTTTGGAGATGTGCACCCCATGGAATTTGAAACTGCCAACCATCTCCACCTCGGCCCCATTGATGCTGACAGGGGTGTGTACAGTACTTTGCTTCCTGAAGTCAATGACCAGCTCTTTAGTTTTGCTGGCATTGAGGGAGAGATTGTTGTCACTGCACCACTCTACTAGGTTCTCTATCTCCCTCCTGTATTCTGACTCATCGTTATTCGAGATCCGGCCCACTATGGTCATATCGTCAGCAAACTTGTCGATGGAGTTGGAACCAAATTTTGCCACGCAGTCCTGTGTGTGTACAGGGAGTAGAGTAAGGGGGCTAAGTACGCAGCCTTGTGAGGCCCCGGTATTGAGGGCTATTGTGGAGGAGGTGTTGGTGTTCATTATTACTGATTGTGGTCTGTGGGCCAGAAGGTCGAGGATCCAGTTGCAGAGTGGGGAGCCAAGTCCGAGGTTTTGGAGCTTTGATATTAGCTTGGCTGGGATTATGGTGTTGAAGGCAGAGCTGTAGTCAATAAATAGGAGTCAGAAAGGAGCAGGAGTGGGTATCTGGTTTTGTTAGGGTAATAGGCTTCCCATGTGCAGGGAGCCATTGATTGCACACACATGAGCATGCGATTGTGCATCTCAGTGGGAAGATGTACTGAAACCACAAGGTTTCCCCCCACATGTGGGTGTGCAGCAGTGCTCAGACCAGTCATGATGTTTACATCCTTGCCATTCTGTAGTTCCAGCAGATCTCCAGCTGCCATATTAAACTGAAGGAAGTCTGCTTGGTGACAAGGGCTATCCACTCGACATGGTGGTTAATGGTTCACCTCCACAATACGGTCACAAGTGGACATTACTCCTACAGTGAGAACCATGCTGGAAGTAGGATCATCATGGAGCAACCAATCTGAATCCTGAAATAACAGTTCTGCCATGACTGATCGACTGGTGCCCTTCAGTACTCAGCAAGGTGGCACATTGGCATGGTGGTTGGTATTACAGACCACAATCAGTAAGAATGAACACCAACACCTCCTCCATAATAGTCCTCAATACTGGGGCCCCGCAAGGCTGTGTACTTAGGTACCCGGGTTCAATTCCAGACTTGGGTGGACTTGAACGCGGTTTTCACCATCTCCCCGTGTTTCCTTTAGCTTCCTCCGGATGCTCCGGTTTCCGCCCACAGTTCAAAAATGTGCAGGTTTGGTGGATTGGCCATTACCAATGTGCAGGATTATAGGGATAGGGTGGGGGAGTGAGCCCAGGTGGAGTGCTCTTTTGGAGGGTTGGTGCAGACTCAATGGACTGAATGGCCTACTTCTGCACTGTAGGGATTCTATGGCTACTCACTGGACCATACCTCACGTTACATGGTGCTATGCTGTAGTCTCCACAACTGACCATCATAATAAGGAAATTTTTGTGATCACCTCAAAAATATGAGGAAGAAGAAGGTGAGAAGGAGTAAGAGGAGGGATAGGGAAAGAAAAAGGCGAAAGAGAGGGGCAGTTGACATATTGCAGTCTGGACAGGTTGTCCATGAGCATCTCAGTATAGTATGGTTCACCTGAATAAATTCCCAGATCCTCATCACACAAAACCTCCCCATCTGACCCTCCCTCATTACAGATCATTATGGAATTCCCTAGGACACAATGAAATTAAATGGAAATCGCTTATTGTCACAAGTAGGCTTCAAAATGAAGTTACGGTGAAAAGCCCCTAGTCGCCACATTCCGGCACCTGTTCGGGAAGGCTGTTACGGGAATCGAACCGTGCTGCTGGCCTGCTTGGTCTGCTTTCAAAGCCAGCGATTTAGCCCTGTGCTAAACAGCCCCTGAATCCTGAATTTAAAAAAAAAATTTTTTTAAATTCCACAATAATTCCTACCAAAAAAATTCTAATGTAAAATTTGACTTATTGCCTCTGTGCAGCCCATCGGTGTTTGATTAATTTGGACACGCTGTTTTGGTTCATATTAAATGGTTAAATATTCAAATTTAATGTCAAATCTTCCGGTGACAGGTTATGTTCCCATCCGCAGGCGTGACGTGGCACTGGTGGGAATCACTATTGATCTCCACAAAGGGAGATCAGACATGCTGGCCATGCCGGGGGGCTCAGAGGGAGTGTAGCCCCCAGGTGGTCGGGTACGTGGCCCCTGACACTCTGGCACTGCCAAGTTGGCACTGCCAAGGGACCGGTCTGAAGGGGGTAAAGCCTGAAGGAGGCATGGTCAGGGCTAGGGCCATGCGATCCTTGGGGGGTCAGTGGGGGGGAGGGGGTGGTAAAATAATCAGGGCCTAGTTTTAAGACCGATTAAATTGGATATCCTTGTGGTGGTATGACTAGGAGCACTGCCATTGGTGCAGAGCACCGGTTTCCCATTGGCTCTGGCTGGTCATGTGCCTCTCGGCTGATTGGCTGAGGCTAGTCATGTGACTGCTCACCAATTGGTCGAGAGGCAATTAGACCCCGCCTCCAAGGCGGGGTATAAGTACCCAGAGGTCCTGGCGGTTGGCCTTTCACTGTAGTCGACCACCGGGCTAACATCTAGCTGATTAAAGCCTAAGTTTAGACCTCCATCGTGTCTCGCGTCCAATTGATGGTACATCAATCCTAAATTAAAGAATTGGGCACTTTAAATTAAATCCACAGTCCGTTCCAGCAAGAAGCCCGCAGAATCCAAATGGCCGAAAAAGACAACCAACAGACAAGCTGCCAGGACATGTCTGGACCTGTCCCATTCAATCACCTGTCAAAGATCCTCGCACTCTACTGAGACCCAGAAAGAGATCATCATACCTCATTGAACTGCACAGGTCTATAGTCCGTAGCCCAGATCGAGCCAGACTTTCCGTCACCCAGAGTATCTACTGTTACCTTATGGTCATGTGCAGCCCACAACACCAGAGATGGGACACCTGGGGCGGGCTCAGGTGGCCTGTCAAACGGTCATCAACTGGACCATTGGCTGCTAGGACCCCCTTCCGAGACCTCATTGGCCGGAAGCCAGAGAGGTTTCTGGAAAGGCGGGGAGAGAGAGGCATAAAGGTAGGCATCTCAGAGACACCAGCAGCAAGAACTCGGTGTGTAAGGTGATCTTGACCGGACCAGAATGAAGGAAGCAAGCAAGCAAGGAAGAAACAGCCAGTGAGAATCACCTTTGCAAAGAGGAACAAGAGGGACTCATGGATCGGATGTACAGTATACCAAACCACCTTTGCGGATAGTATTGTCGAATCCTAGGTGTTTCTTGTATAGATAGTGGGTAATTTACGGGTTAACTATATTTAATAAAGTGTGTTGCAATATATCTGTGTTTGTACTTTGTTCCCCCCATAAATAAAGACACCTGGGTAAACATTAATTAAGGAGCTGGTTGAACTATCTGAATTGGACAGATACAACAAGGGGTTGGCGGAGGGGGGGGGTGGGGTGGGGGGGGGACGAGGAGGTTGATACCGGCAATCATTGATGGGAGGACTCCCAATGTCCATGTGGGGGAGGGGGGCCTGTCAATTTTCTTTCAGACCAGGACAATCTCTGAGGAGCCAGACCTGCCGGCATCTTTAGGCGCCGCCCCTCTCAATGCCAATGCAAATCGTGCCCGTTCAAAAAAGTGACTAAATGGGGTTGGATTGCAATCGGGATGAGGCTGACTCACCCGGTGGGAATCACACCATTTTTTCCGTCGGAGATAACACTAGTCATTTTTTGGGAGAATTGTGTCCCTGATATGTCCAAGCTTTAAACTGTCTGCTCCATGTTTACAGCTCTAGCTTCTAGCAACTTCTGCAAGTTTGTTTACTTTTTCCTGAGTCCACACCCAGGTATAATGAATCAGGCAAAATGAGCATCAAGAGCAAACAAACTCACGTGATCAAACACAGAACATTGAGCACAAATTACCACGGGTAAGACCTGAGTTGGGTTACACTGCAATAGTGTGATATCAAATCAGCAATTGTTTCTGTATCTCACTACATCACCTTTCCGTGGGAAATACATTGCTGACACTTGTTTCATGCTGCATCCAGAGATGCACATTTCCTTCACTGACTTCAGGAAAAGATTGGAATTTTAAAAAAATATTGTACTCAGCTGGTTCATTTTCCATTAATGCCATGAGCCTTGACCTCCGTTAATGGATTACCAAATGGAATTTCTTCAAATGTCATAATCAAAAGATTGATATGCAGCTCACAGAACTCTCGTATATTTTTAAAGATGCCTTAAAGATAAAAACATGCTTTTCAACATCAAGGTCCCCAGGCCAATGAAAAGTTCTCATGGGCTGCAGTGCAATGCTCAAAAACATATCAAAGTTCTCCCTTTTGATTGGCTGATATCCAAGCATCTAAAATGCAATGTTGCATGTTGTCAGCTCGATCAATATTAGACGGTGGGAATAAACAGATTCAGGCAAATGAATAAAAATGAAATGTTTTCATATTAAATGTGATCCAAAAATAGGAACACCACAGTAGAATATTACAAATAGACAACTTAGTAAAAGTAGAGAATGGGCAAAAAAGAAGTGGGAAGATGTGGTTAACAGAAATGTTTAAAACCTACAGAACTCCCAATTGTATCTTGACTGCTGGCAGAACTGTAATAAACTACTCCATTGTGAGTATTATAATGTGGAAGATTGTTTCAGCATCATGGTGTGAGCTGAAAAAAGCACTTAGCAGCCTGAGTGGCCTCTAATTCATTGGAGCTGCCAGTTTTTAAGGGTTAAAGCCTCTTTAACATCTGGCTCCTTCTTTGAAAATTCAGCAGTTGCCGACATCTCTACAGCTTCCCAGTGGAGTTTTCCTGTTGTTTTATTCGAATACTTTCTCTAAAGTGAATTCTGTATGATCTCAGCCACCAGTGCCTTTTGATTCTCAATATTTCTCACATCAGTTCTGT